>NW_026895313.1:0-15134 GCF_033153095.1 Gastrolobium bilobum | reverse complement strand
TATCCAACGAATTAGAGAACACTAGAATAGGTATTTTGAATTAATGATAACATTCATAAGGGAAAGATCATATCTCTTCCAAAGCTCACGATCACACTCGATCATCTTTGTATTTGGATTCCACCAGAAACCATCTTGACTTAGCACATCTTTTATTACTTTATACCTCTTCTTAAGTGTCTTCAGACAGTTGATAATTTTCTGATTATTCAAATTTAAGTTGAAACGAGTGTTTACAGCTACACAGACAGCAACATATGCATTTTCACTGAAACATTTGTCAATTCTGTTTCCATTTTTTGCTTGAACAACCAGAGCTTCAATTAGGCATTTATCCATTGCAATTGACCACACAACATTTCTTCCTTTATTTTTCATATCCCTTCTGTGTACTTGCGGATCACAGTGCTCCATTTCTACACGCTGACAAAAAAATTGAAACAAACAGTTCAATATAATAATCCACACATCATAACATTTAAGTTTATTTTATTATCCCCATTTAATTAAACATAGTATGAACTATGAACCACTAAGTTACTAAAAGTTTTACAGAAGCAATGGGGAAGAAATGGTATGAATTCTGAAGTAATAAGAATCCAATACTTGTGAGTGCCTACGTGTCAAAATTCACATGCAGTACACCCAGAAAAGGTTACATCATAAAGGAACAATACTTTTAGGTTCCATCAATGAAATCTTGAACTTAAAAGAAAAGGAAATTAAGGGCTCATACTAATAATCGTCTCTATTAATATCATTAATATTTATAAAATAACTCTGAATACCTTTAAAATCACAACTAGTCTAAGTCAAAAATACATAACAGAGATAAGTCTGTAAAAAGATATTAACCCTCTAATAAAACAAAGGTCATAAAAGATTTAAATTTAATATGATATGATTATGTACATGCTGTGAATAAATCCATATACTTTGAGTTAATCTCATGGACAAGTATAAACAAATTTATTTAAGAAAAGTGGTACAGAATATATATATATATACAAGAAAATATAAACAAATTTATTTAAGAAAAGTAATGTTATAATATTACATCCATTCCTATCCAACAATATATATATATATATATATATATATATATATATATATATATATATATATATATATATATATATATATATACCCACACCCATAATGCACCTAGTGGACATAAATGACACCTAAGCTCTTTTCTTCACACCAAGTCAGAGTCGCACACTTTATTCACTCCTAAATCCCCACAAGTAATGTTGACTGCTGACAAAGTTTTCTGTAACTGCAAGAGCCACAAAATCCTTCTATATATATATATATATATATATATATATATATATATATATATATATAAGCTCAGCTTAAGCTTATGTTAGAGAGATATAACATAAAATTATTAATGTGACATTTACTTAACAACTTAACCTTTTGGGTTAAATTGGCCATTTACATTATATCAGAGCCTCTGTGACCAAATGATTACAAGTTTGAGGAATTTCTTAACACAAGTAGGTAGTTTGTGAATTGTCCACCCTTCAAATACAATAGACTCTTGTGTGAGGGGACATGTTAAAAAAATATAATATAAAACCATTAATGTGACCTATACCAAACATCTTAAGCTTAGGCTTTGTATTTTATATCACATCATATCATATAACAATGTAGAAAATCAGAATTCAAATTCAAATATTTTTCCGTTTTTATTTCCTATTAATTAGGAATAATTAAGATTAATTAGGATTGATTGTTTTTTTATTTCCTATTAATTAGGATTAATTGTAATTGATTAGAATTAATTGTGATTATGTTTAGTGAGTCATAGCTGAGTCATTCTTATGATTGTGATTAGGTTTGGTGAGTCATAGCTTAGTCATGCTTAGCTATTTTTCCTTGTATAAATACTCCTCATTCCTCATGTAATTATTCAAATCAATATACTGAAAACCTTTTTCAATATGGTATCAGAGCAGGTTGGTCCTGAGAAAACTCAGCCACCACAACCACCGTCAAACCGGCGGCACAACGCCGGAAAACTCAACCTCCAACCATTATTAAGGTTATTTTCCCTTCCTACAAAGTCCCAAGAGCAAAGTAAGGCTACCAATCACTGTAGAAGGCAAAATCCCAGCTTTCCACCGCCGTCAGCCACCGTCAGCAGCCGTCGGAAAATTTTTCCGGCGACATTTCCGGCCAAGATCCGCACCATTCGAAACAGAAGGAGCCGATCTACAAGTTTCAAGAAGGACCATCAGATTCTGCTGTGCCACGCGCCCCCACGCGCTAGAGAAAGGACGGAGCGTCCGCCCTACGCGTTACCACACGCAGCCATGTTGATTGAAAGTAAATTTCCATCCAGCAATGTTGCTCAACAAGGTATAGCGTTCCATGTTGATAATAGTAGTCGATGGATTCTTGATTCAGGGGCTTCAGATCATATGACAGGTAATGCAACCTTATTTTGTTCTTATACCCCTTACTATCAACAATCACGAATAAGAACAGCAGATGGCAGCTTCTCTACTATTGCTGGAAAAGGATCCATTAAACTTTCTGAACACATTACTTTGAACTCAGTCCTTCATGTTCCCTCTCTTACTTGTAACCTTATCTCTATCAGCAAACTTACGTCTGAGTTACATTGTGTTGCCAAGTTTTCTGTCAATGCTTGTGTTTTCCAGGAACAGGACTCGGGGCTGATGATTGGCAGTGCTAGAGAGGAAGAAGGACTTTATTATTTAGAAAAAGATTCTTGTGAAGGAAAAAATTTTGTGAACCACTCGGTATGTTTGTCTGATGATTGTAATGATGTTTTGTTGTGGCATCGTCGGTTAGGACACCCAAATTTCATTTATCTTCAGAAGTTGTTCCCAAGCTTATTTATCAATAAAAATCCCAGTTCTTTTTCTTGTGATATTTGTCAGCTTGCAAAACATTCTCGTGTTTCTTATCCTCCTAGAGTCCATCATGATTCTTCTCCATTTACCTTGATTCATAGTGATATATGGGGTCCAACCCGTGAAAAAAAATATCTCTGGTGCTCGTTGGTTTATAACTTTCATAGATGATCACTCTAGGGTATGTTGGGTATACCTTCTAAAGGATAAGTCTGACGCTGCATCCATTTTTAAAAACTTTCATGCTATGGTTCAAACTCAGTTCCAGACCTCTATCCAAATTCTTCGAACTGACAATGGTACTGAATATTTTAATTCTGTTCTTGGAAACTATCTCAGCCAGCATGGTATTCTTCATCAAAGTTCTTGTCCTAACACCCCTCAACAAAATGGGGTGGCTGAAAGAAAAAATAGACATCTCCTTGAAGTTGCTCGAGCTCTTATGTTTACCATGCATGTCCCTAAATATTTGTGGGGGAAGCTGTCTTGACTGCAGCATACCTCATCAATCGGATGCCTTCTCGTGTCCTAAATTTTCAATCTCCTTTATCTTGTCTTACCCACACCTTTCCTTCTTTTCGGGCTCATTCTTCCCTTCCTCCCAAGTTGTTTGGCTGTGTGGCTTTTGTACATGTTCCTTCCCATCAAAGGTCCAAGCTCGATCCTAAGTCCATTAAATGTGTCTTCATAGGATATCCTCCTAACCAAAAGGGCTACAAGTGTTACTCATCTTCACTTCGTAAGGTCTTTGTTTCTATGGATGTCACATTTGATGAGAGACAATCTTTTTTTCCTTCGACTTCTCTTCAGGGGGAGTCTATTGGGGTTGATGAAGATAAGTCTTGGAAACCAAATGATTCTGTTGTTTTGCCTTTGTCGTTGGAGACAGGGGGAGTCATTATGAAAAAGACAGGGGGAGTTAATGTGTCAGATAATGGAGATCCTCCCGGGAAATGGGGAAAGTTTTACAGCAGGCGAGAATCACCTCAGGAGCCTCTAGACTGCCAGGATTCTGACTCGAGTCTTAGTTCCAGCAACACTGATACAGCCAACCTAGATGTGCCTATTGCTCTCCGAAAAGGTACTAGATCTTGTACTGCTCATCCTATTTCTCATCATATCACATATGAAAAGTTGTCCCCAGGTTTTCGTGCTTTCAACACTATGTTAGACAGTACAAAAATACCAAAAAATATCCAAGAAGCACTTGATGATCCAAAATGGAGGAATGCAGTCTTTGAAGAAATGGATGCACTCAACAAAAATGGAACTTGGGAGTCTGTAGCATTACCCAGAGGAAAGAAAACAGTAGGTTGCAAGTGGGTGTTCACAATAAAGTTTAATGCAGATAACAACATCAACAAGTATAAGGCCAGACTGGTTGCTAAGGGATTCACTCAAACTCATGGGATAGACTATCAAGAGACATTTGCCCCTGTTGCCAAGCTTAACACTATCCGAGTTCTTTTATCACTTGCTGCAAATCTTGGTTGGCCCTTGCAACAATTAGATGTAAAGAATGCTTTCTTAAATGATGATCTACATGAAGAAGTTTATATGGATCCACCACCTGGTTTTGAAAAAGGAGACGATTCAGTATGCAAGTTGAAAAAGTCTCTATATGGTCTTAAACAATCTCCTAGAGAGTGGTTTGAGAAGTTTACTCAAGCTGTTAAGGGAAGAGGATTCCTCCAAGCTCAGACTGATCACACTTTATTTTTAAAACACTCTAATGGTGGTAAAATTGCTATTCTCATTGTTTATGTTGATGACATAATTGTCACAGGTAATGATTGTGAGGAGATAAGCTCTTTGAAGAAATGTTTAGCTAATCAGTTTGAACTGAAAGATCATGGATCTCTCAAATATTTCCTAGGCATGGAAGTTGCTCGAAGTAAGGCAGGAATTTCTTTAACTCAGAAGAAATATATTCTAGACCTGTTACAAGAAACAGGAATGCTTGGGTGCAAGCCAGCAGAGACTCCAGTTGAACCCAATATTAAATTGGGAATCGAAGATGGGAAAGAAGTTGACAAAGAGCAGTATCAGAGATTGGTGGGGAAGTTGATCTACTTATCTCATACTCGGCCTGATATTGCATTTGCAGTTAGCATGGTTAGTCAATTTATGCATTCTCCTAAGGAAAAACACCTGAGTGCAGTTTATAGAATTCTGAAGTACCTCAAAAACACCCCTGGACGAGGATTGTTCTTTAAAAGGGGACACAAGAGGATGATTGAAATATATACAGATGCAGATTGGGCTGGCTCTGCATTGGACCGAAGATCCACTTCAGGATATTGCACCTATATTTGCGGAAATCTTGTGACCTGGAGAAGTAAGAAACAAACAGTTGTTGCCCGGAGCAGTGCAGAAGCAGAATTTCGGGCTCTAGCCCATGGTATTTGTGAAGGAATTTGGTTAAGAAGACTCCTTGAGGAATTGAAGATCTCTTTTTCCCTACCTGTCAGAGTGTATTGTGATAATAAGGCTGCTGTCAGTATTGCTCAAAATCCAGTTCACCATGACAGAACAAAACATGTGGAGGTTGATCGCCACTTTATCAAAGAAAAAATAGATGATGGAAGTGTATGTATGGTGTATATTCCTACCAAAGAGCAGATTGCAGATATTCTCACTAAGGGCCTACACCGGCCAGCCTTTGAAGACTTGATTGGCAAGTTGGGAATGATCAACATTTACCTCCCAACTTGAGGGGGAGTGTAGAAAATCAGAATTCAAATTCAAATATTTTTCCGTTTTTATTTCCTATTAATTAGGAATAATTAAGATTAATTAGGATTGATTGTTTTTTTATTTCCTATTAATTAGGATTAATTGTAATTGATTAGAATTAATTGTGATTATGTTTAGTGAGTCATAGCTGAGTCATTCTTATGATTGTGATTAGGTTTGGTGAGTCATAGCTTAGTCATGCTTAGCTATTTTTCCTTGTATAAATACTCCTCATTCCTCATGTAATTATTCAAATCAATATACTGAAAACCTTTTTCAATAAACAACAATATACATAAGAGAATAATATTCATATCTCTTTTTCCTCCTTCTCAACCTAAACCCTATAGGTTAAACACAATGACATGAAGTTGTTATCTTTTGGCAATGTTATTATGTTGAGATGAGTGAGGAGAAGTGGAATGATGAATCATTGCATGAAACTACATAAAATAACTAAATGGGGTAGAAAAATATTCTTTTGCATTATCACTATGCAGAATGCAAATAGTTTACCCAAAAGGTTGGGACCTCCAAAGAAGTTTGTAAAAAATCAATTCAACCCAAAAGCTTAAGCTGATGGGTGAGGGCTTTTTAATGGTTTATATTTTCTCTGACAAAGTTTATCAAAATAGATGTTACTCTTTTGAATGAATAAGTTAGCAATTGAATAAAAGATTTGCATAAATGCTATCCTAAATGATCAAGAGACAAAATCCTTTTATCCAGACTAGCAAACTAAGGAAGAGTCAAGGAGACCCAAAAAAGACTCCAATTCAAAGGATTCTCAATCATTTAAGATTCCTTTTGCTCATGTTCAATCTGTTTTCTTTACCCTTCCTTTCTTTTCAAGTCCTAATATTATAATGTAAGACTACTATTTCAAAAGTTCTAAACAATTACATTTGTAGCAAGACTAGCCTAATTTCTCTATCTTTATGTTGTCATAACTGAA
This sequence comes from Gastrolobium bilobum, assembly GCF_033153095.1. Taxonomy (NCBI): domain Eukaryota; kingdom Viridiplantae; phylum Streptophyta; class Magnoliopsida; order Fabales; family Fabaceae; genus Gastrolobium; species Gastrolobium bilobum. Next base: position 8,549 of record NW_026895313.1, on the reverse strand, counting down.
AAAAGTTTGCAAGAGACAAATAAAAAAAAGAACTTACAGAAATTCAGGGGGGGAAAAGGACGCAACCAACCAATGTCCATTAGTCTCATAATTGTTAAAGCACAAATCACTAGTGCATAAAAAACTATAAATTGGACAAAAAAATGTGCAATAACTAACCATTGAATTATGAAGTCCATAGAGGAAGCACATACTAGATCCATTGCCATGCCTCAGGGCCAAAAGCATTTTCCTTGTATACAAGGCAAGAGATGTTGTATGCCTACAAGGCAACAAATTTTGCATGCTTTAAGATATAAAAATTCAAAGAAAATAATGTTGAAAAAAAGTAAAAACAATATAATAATAAATGATATTTAATACTCGTAATTGCATTAAGAAACATTGCTAGACTTTCAGCAGTACAAAGGGATTTGTAAGGAAATCCTCGGTAGTACCATCTATTTATGCATGATTTACAATATCTAATAATAGGAAATTAGGAATTTGCAGTCTCTAATACTAAAAAATTTGCAATATCTAAAACACTAAAACACTCAGTTTTGGGCGTTTTAGCGCTCAACCTTGACGGATGCCCAACTGCTTTTAACTCTCTTGGGCACTAAAACACTCAGTTTTGGGCGTTTTAATGTTCAGCACCAGCATCTTTTGTGCAACAGGGCGCTAAAACGCTCAGTTTTGGGCGTTTTAGCGCCCAACACTTGGAATTTTCCCATTCTTCAGAATCTTCTTCCTTCTCTCTTTTGCTTCTTGAGCTTCATTTCCCTACAAAAACAATGTAAATTTTCAACATAAGGTTCAGAACTTGTATTTGAGAGATTTCCAGGACATTAACCTCTTTTCCATCCATTTAATCACACAAATTGATATTAATTCATGCTTAAAAACCTGATGAACTAAGGTTTCATCAAGCTGAAACAACGATATTTGGCAGTGTTATTCACTTCAATGTACATAACAATAAAAAAATAAAATTAAATAAATTTATTAATCTTGAAGCTTATTATTGTTAAAGAATTTTAGTAATATTTACTAAAAAAAGTGGATAAATTAAAAATATTGTACTTAATATTGCAAATATGAAATTTATAATCATAAAACTAAAAGAAACAAAACTTATTAGCCATTCATCAAAAATTAAAATGCACTACTACATTGAATTCATACATTTTATGATGGATATTAAAAAAAATTACTTTTGTATAATCTGTTAACTTGCAAAACATAAAGGAATGATATTTGATTCCGATCACACACGAATGAGACTGGTAAATTTGAGGGGATAGGATGAGACCTCTAATATGATGAACAAGTATTTTGGCGAGATGGTCTCATATAGGGATGTTCGTGGTATGAATTGGATCGGTTTTAGAAGTAAAAATCATCGGATCCAATTCTTTCGGTTTGATCATATAATCATCCATTCGGTTTGGATTTTTTTTCAAATCCGATCCGATCCGATCCAATTTTTTTCGGTTTGGATTGGATTGATTTTCGGTATTTGGAAAAGCCTAAAATTTATTTCATGATTATTGTGCAAATAATATCTTTTGTATATATTGGCTTTGTAAAAAAAAAAAATTTGAAATACAAAAGCATTAGTAAATTATAATATATATTTTTTTGGGCAATGAGATATGAAGCTCTACAAAGATAAAATTTTGTTGATGAGATGTGACTAGTTTTTTTCTTGGGTTTAGTTGGTGGGTTAATGGGTCTTGGGTTTAGAAATTTTTGGGCTATGATTGAGGAAAGACCCAAGTAGGTAGAGGAGAATTAATATATTGGATCGGTTTGGATTGGATCGGTTTTCATCAACCCATCCAAAAACCGATCCAATCCAATTAAAATTTGCGATTTTTTTTTTGTTTTCGGTTTTTCGATTTTTGGTTTATTCGGTTATCGGTAGAGGATTAGGGTAACAGAGATTTTTTCTATTATTCTTGGTCTCTTCTCTCAAGAAAGACATAATCTGCTATAAGTGTTTACTATGGTATTTATAGTGTAGGTGTCTCTTTGCTTGTGCCGACTTTGAGGGGTGATGTCTATTCTATTGGTGGGTTAAGGTGAGTTGGTGTTTGAAGTCTGTCAGGCTATGTCGCAGGTAATGATGCCTCTTAGGTTGCGTCTTTGAGTGTCTTTGCAGCGAGTAGGAGTTATAGGATCTCGCGAGTGCCTATTGGTTCTGAGCAATTGATCTCAGGGGGCGTTTGGTACGTGGGCAAAAAAAAATTGCCCAGGAAATAAGGATAGCGAAAACCAGACGGCCACGTGTGGTAAAGGATAACGAAAATGGAGTGTGGGAAATTTTTTTGTCAGTGATTAGTTTTTACACATGGGGTTGGTGAAAAATTTGACTCTCGATGGGATGGAATAGATTGTTTCCCTCGGGCTGGAAAATTCTTCACGATTTTGTAAGACAAAAATGCCCTCAAATTTCATACGTTTGAAAACGTCAGCTTAGCAACCCTAGGTTAGTAATTGGCATATGCGTTTTGCAGTGGAGACCGTTCACAATCGGTCTGATCTATCGTCTGCTTGATTGTTGATGGTGTGGGTTAAGGGGTTGGTAAAGGAAGCTCTCATATACCTGACCACCACCTGATTTTTTGTTATTACTTTATCATGACTTTTGTTCTCACTTCACAGGTTGAAGGAAGACGACAAGCTTAGTAGCTGGTTCAGACGAGTGAAAGACATACCCTTTTGCTTCTTTGAGGTACCATGTCTTTCTTGTGCTTATTATATGTGTCGGTCATGATCTGCTTTGTAGTTGCGCATGTTCAGTGCCTGAAAATGTCTGTAGCTACCGGTGGTGCTCATGTAGATGAAGATCCTTACATATTGCCCCTTTTTTGTTAACTTGTTGCATGTCCTTTAACATTCAAAGATGTGTACTCTTCTTTCTGCAATCCGAAAAAAAATTTTGTAATATCCAGATGGAGATCCTTATTAATTTTTATTTTATTTTTTCCACTAGTTTATTACAAATTTGATATATTGATTTCGTATTTTAATATAAAAAAAAATTATTTTTCCTCCATTATAAATAGCAAAAATTTGATAAATCGATTTCATATTTTCCACAAGGTAGTGCTTTATTAAAAATCTGATATATTGATTTCATATTTTTAATTGTCCACTGGTTTATTTTTTTCATTTCATTATAAATAGCAAATATTTCTTTGCATATTTTTTGGATATATACATGTGATGATTCTTCCATAAACATTGTTTGTATGTAGCATGTTTGTGTGTTAAAGTTAACTATATACATGTATTTGTTGATGTTGATGTAAAAAGGTAAATAAACTTCATCTTTTACATTGAATGCTTAAGCATGTTGTTCTTGCATATCCTTGTTTCATTGTTTATGAAGGAAGGTTTTTGTCTTCATTGTATGACACACTTGGAAGGTAGGTAAGAGATACTGTCAAAACATCGACACTTGTAATATTAAGGCCATATATGCTTTTGTGAACCTATGTTACATTTTTGCATTTGTGTAAGTTTTTAAAGTGTTCCAATTTACAATTCAGAATTATATATGTATAATAATGCATCAAAACCACATATTCTGTGGAACAAAATGGGATTTTGGCTTTTCCATATTGAAGTATGTCTGGCAATTTTTTTTTAAACTGATGTCTATTTTGTTATATAGTTTTACGGATTATCATTTCTGCTTGGGTGGCACAAGACATAGCAAGGAATGGGCCATCAGTGTTGTCAGTTATGTTCAAATGTTTACGAGTATTGGTTATAATATAATCCTTAACATCTTGTGCTTTGTCTCATGCCTTTTGGTTGACACACTGACTTTGAGACGTATTCATAAAATTGCTATGGTTTTTCATGTGAGGAGTACACGTAGCATTGACAAAGTAATAGCACCCATCTCAAGTGTGGGGTATTAAGCTGAAAAATATGGTTACGGTTTAGGCAACTGGAATGAAAGTGCTTTTAATTATTTATGGGATTTCGCTTAACTAAACCCAACGGGTTGTGTAAATAAAAATCTGTTATGAATTGGTAAAGGAAATAGTAACATAGTAATTTAGTAACATTATAACAGAAGACGAAGACTGTTCTTTGCTCTGTGTCTGTCATATTATTTTTTTGGGTCCCTTGCACTTACAATAGTGATATGAATAGGACGCAAAAAAATTGATGTTACTATTTGTAGCTTGCAGATACTGAAACTGCCACTGACAAAGATGAGTGAAATGGAGTGTTGTGTCATTGTGGTACTCATTGCTTATTTGGACAATTTGCATGAACTCACTACGATGTTTATTGCTATGTGTGCTTTGTTATTAGTTGATCTCGAAAGAAGGAGAAATGCTAAGAGGAGAGTTAAATGGAATTGTTATAGAAGGTCGACGTTAAGGACTATCAATTTCCATATAATAGTTTACATGAGTGATACAGCTTGTATTGAGAATACAAGGATGAACATGGGGTATTTTTTTAAATTGTGTGAATTGTTGAAAGGTGTTGGGGGGCTTCATCCAACGAAGCACATAGGTGTGGAAGAACTCGTCGCAATATTTTTGCACATTTTGGCTCATGATGTGAAGAATAGGATAATTAAAAGACAATTCATGAGGTCTGGTGAAACAATCAGTAGACAGTTTGCGAAGGTATTATTGGCTGTGTTACGATGTCATACAGTTTTATTGAAACGACCAGAGCCAGTGCCTGCAAATTCAAGTGATGAGAGGTGGAAATGGTTCAAGGTAACATAGTAGTGCAGATAATGTTATATTTAGTGGTTTAGCAAACATAAACATTCCAGCACAACCATGTCTCTTGATTACTATGTTTGTGTTTTTGAATTATATAATTGTCTAGGAGCGTTGGATGGGACACACGTCAAGGTTAATCCCCTGCAAGCTGATAAGCCTAGATATCGTACTAGGAAAGGTGAAATAGCAACAAATGTGTTAGGAGTCTGTTCGCAAGATTGTCAATTTATTTATGTACTGTCTGGATGGGAGGGATCAACTGCAGATTCAAGGGTCTTGAGAGATGCTATATCCCGTACCAATGGATTAAGGGTGCCAAAAGGTAGTCGAGTGTGTTTCATTATTGGCCATTTTACATGTAGTTAACTTGCGAAATTATTTCAAGTTATTTACCATATTGTGGTTTATCTTTTTTTTAGGCTACTATTATTTGTGTGATGCTGGTTACATGAATGAGGAAGACAACCATTTTAACAGTTTTTGGGCAATTTTCACTGTCTTCTTCACTTGGTGCTGTTCAAGACCATTTTCTTTCCTATTTAGCTCTATGTTTTTCTTTTTGTAACATCCCGAGTGCTGACGATTGTATGGTTAGTGGAAGAGCTAACGTACAATTGAATGTATGGTTAGTGGAAGAGCTAACGTACAATTGAATGTATGGTTAGTGGAAGAGCTAACGTACTATCAGCGGTAGGGGTACATGAATGAATCGAATAACACCGGAAAGAGAAGGATTCCAGAGATTGTGCTGGTATAGGACAGCACAGTTGAGGATAGCTTATAAGAATTAATTGGTACTACCTATACTAACAAGATGCATCTACTTTTCGGTAGCCCGGATCGGAAGAACTCCACAGTTAAGCGTGCTTGACTTGGAGCAATTCAGGGATGGGTGACCTCCTGGGAAGTTTTCCCGGGAAGTGTGCGAGTGAGGACAAAGCACGCTGAAAAGCCTCGTGTTAGTGTGAGGGGATAGTCGTTGATGCTTGCAAGTGGCCGGGCGTTACACTTTTCTTCTTTGTTCTTTGGTTGTACTGCTCCTTAGTATGAGCTAATTTAGTAGGCAAAAATGGGAAGTAGAAGTATTCATCTTAGTCTTAGGTTGAACTTATTACGTAAGTTTGTTCTTGTTAATGGAATTTGTGATGTTTTTGCATTTATGTTCCGGTTGACTAACATCAAAGGAAGTCTTAGGAGTTTAGCTCTCTAGCAAGAGAAAGTTCTAGAACAAGGAGCATTTGTTCTGTATAGAGTTGTTCCCTAGCAACTTCTGCATGCAGCCTTAGAAATAAAGGGCAAGCACAATATTCTTGGGGTCTTAATTCAATTGGACTCTTAAAGTTGTTTAGGGCATAGAAATATGTGTAGACCACCTTAGGTAGCAAAATTTGGTGATAAAGAAATCTGTACCAAAGGCTATGAAAAGTACCCATAGCTAAATCCATTTTCGGGAGCCGATGCAGTTTTAGGAATGACCAAGAGTGGCAAAAATACCAACCTGATCCTACGATTTTATCTTGAGTCAAGTTATGCTTGTGTCTCTAATTTTATTTGTTTGTTCTTTGTTTCTATTTTCGCTCCTTAACTTCTATGATTTCTATTTAGCTCTCTAATTCCTATTTTGCTCTCCAACTTTGCAGCAAGCCAATTGTACAATGTCACTCCAATGACTCAGGTCGTCAGAATTACACCTTTTAAGCAGTTTAATTTTGATCCATTGTCAATTTAAATTATTATTTTTATATTAATAGTCTAATAATGTGTTGTCATGTCATTAAAAGAGTTTATTTAGATATCAAATATTCCTTGGGCAGCCAAACAGTCCATATCAATTGGAATTTCACTATTTTTTGGCACCAAAAGGCATTGATATTGTAATACCCCATATTTTTATTAATAAAATAATAATAATAATATAATAATAATAATAAACTATAAATTAGTAGTAATAATATATATATATATATTTTTTATTGGAAAAATAATTTTGATACTTTGTAATACTCTAGGTTATTAATAATAAAATAATATTAATATACATGTATATATATATATATATATTAGATGATAAATTATGATTAATTGATTTATTAATTGATTGATGATTTATGTACTTATGTTTGATTAGTAATGATTGATTAGTAATTTGTTTAGATATGATGAGTCAAAAAACATAAATTGTTTAGATATGATAAATTGTTTAGATATGATGAGTCAGTAATGTATAAAGCCAAAATCTGAGCCAGATACATCAATAAAGAAAAAGGAAATAAATACACGAAACCCATATCTGAGCCTAAAACTTCAACTATAAATAGAGGTCTAGCCTAACCAAACCAATTCACTCTTCAACATTTCACCTCTACCATTCTCTCTCCTTACTTCAAAAGTTTATTTATTATATTCTTTTGGTTACCAACCGGTTTTCTGCCCCAAATTTTTCTCTTCTAGAAGTTAGCGAAAACGGAGACAAGGTATTTATATGTAATTTGGTATATGTAATCTTCCCTAGAAATAGGTTAATTATAATATATTGGGTTTAATTTTTATTTTTATTTTGATTAATTATATTGTTGGGAATTTTATTCCTATAAATGGATTTGAATAATGGATTTGGAAGTTTATATGTAATTTGGTATATGTAATCCTAGTCCCTAGAAATTAGGTTAATTATATGAATATTATTGGGTTTAATTTTGATTAATTTTGCTATTTTGATTAATTATATTGATAAATATTATATAATGGGATTATTATATTGATATTTGATTTGATTAATGTGGAATTGATTTGAACACAATTTGATATTTGATTTAATTTGTTATTAATTACAATAATTGTATTTTGATTGGGATTACCAGCTTTGCTGACTTTTGTGTTTGTTTGACTGCAATGATCATGCGGCTGCGGGGGAGCAGATTTTTAGTGAAGCATGTTGCAAAGGATGGGGCTAGCTGTGGGCAGTGAGGATCACGAATTGGATATTTCTAGCTAGTTCCTAAGTTTAAAAATTTTATGAGATTTAAATAAATGCATAAGACATATTTCCTTTATTTAAACTTTAGTCTTTGGTTTTATTTTAATGTAATAAATTTAGCCTTGCACCTGTCCATTGTACAGGTGCGGCGGTAACATTCCCCAAATTAAATTTAGATTAGCTTCCGCAATATTTCTATTATCATAATTGTAAAAAAAAATGAATTTTGACAATTTATTTATTATAAGATTGTTTTATAAATTGTTAGAAATTTGGGGTGTTACATAATGGTATCAGAGCCCCTGGTTGCGGCTGGGGTTTGCTTTTGATATTGACTTGAGGGATCAAAGATCCCTGAGTTAAATAAAAAAAAATTAAAAAAAATTTAGGAAATAAAATAATAGGACATAATATAAATAAATAAATCGAGAGAGATGGGTAGTGAAGGGTTATTTTTCTTGTCCTTTAAATATGATTTATTTCTTTGAAATTTCGATGATTATATGTTTGGAATTATTTTGTGATTTAAAATTATTATTGATAATATTCTTTAATTTTTTATTCTTTTTTATACGCTATCTTTTGTAACTCGTTCTTATTTTAATAAAAGTAATTAGCTTTCTTTTAGAGTTGTTCTTGAAATAATTAAAGTTTTTCTAGCAAATGAAAGATAATATATGCAATAAAAAAAATTCTATTTGTTTAAAGAAGATATTCAGTTTCAAAACTTTTTTTTTTCTAGCTGGGTTAAAATTAACAATTCATTAATTTGTAGTGTTTTAATATATTGTATTCTATGTTGCCTTGTTTGCTTGGTTATGCAT
>NW_026895312.1:0-15178 GCF_033153095.1 Gastrolobium bilobum | reverse complement strand
AAAAAAATATAGATTAATATTATTTTCACATAATAGTAAATTAGACCAACTCATAATGCACAATTATTTAATCAAATGAAATACATTCCTGGAAGCGTACATATTTGAAACTTCATAGCGTTATATTCCTGAAAAATGTGACATTACAGTCTCCTTTGTTGTAACAAGGACAAGATATGCCTCCTTTGTTGTAACAACATATGCGTCTTCACATGTACCTTGAGTTCAGATTCTCCTATATAGTGAAATTATAATCTTATGCTTGCGAAAATTATTAGAAATAATGAAAAGAAGACATGGGATGAAGGGTTACATATAAATAACATAACTTCTCAGACCATAAGATAAAGGGTTACACAGAAATCATGTGTAAGATATTTCTCTTTACATGTCGTCATGCAACAATGAATTATATTCTAAATCCATCATTCATCGTCATGCAACAACGAATTATATTCAAAATCCATCAGTCAATAATAACTCTCCTTCCTTGGCGTCATGCGTTAGATATTCCCATAAAAATGATACAATCCGAAAAATTTACACCTTTTTTGTAACATACCTTACCATACTCAAAGGGGTTGAGGGATGTGAAGGGAAATCTTACTTTGAAACAAAAAATTATGATACCAATCAGATCAAGACACTCCAAAACATATGAAAGAGATAAAAGTTAGACGTGCTTACCTTTGAAAAATCTTCCCTTTCAACATACAAAAAATAACAGAATACGTGTCCTCCACGCAATATTCTTTTCTAATAAATGGAAGAGAGAATAGGCAAAGTAAATGATAGATATTCTATAATATTAAATTTCTAATTGATCCTCGAACCTACTCACTAACAAAACAAAAAATGGAGTACATCTAGACGCACATCTACATTTAATACAATTATTGACAATATATGTTATTCATTAAAGATATTAAATTTTTTGAGAAATTACAAATATTAAATATGAAGAAGAAAACTAATTTAAAATATAAAATTATACCTAAACACAACATGCCTCTGTCTCACCAATTGTGTAGAAGTCTCCTACTCCACGTCCATTTATGTCTCTTCCTTTTTCTCCTACGCGTAGACTCTTTTCTTTAATTATATTTAACAATGTCATTTTTTATTCCTGAAAGTAAGGTTGTCCTTGTTCGAGAACATCCATGTTTCTGCTTAATTAATACTAAATTATTAGAAATACACTTGTTAGAAATAATTTTTATAAAAATATTATAATACTAAATTGTACTGCAATCTAAATTTGCATATCTGACATAGCTTTACTTTTGTTCCAATTCTAACTAGCCTAAAATAAAAAAAGAGATCAATTAATAAAAGGTTGGAAGTAATAATACCTCAAGATAAATTTGCATCTCTTTACCTGTAATTTTGATTGTGCTTTTGCAGCCAAATGTTAACCTGGTCTTGCATTATTTTGTCTATATCTTCATCATATCGCTTTATCACGTTTGCAGGCATATCTTCTAGTTTCATTTAATTTTTCAGCTCATTTTTATTTGCCTTGTTATTTATGTCGATACATGCTTTGAATACATCGCCGTCAGGCACCAAATCCCATAAAATATGTATTCTCAGAAAATAAATAAATAAAGATTAATATTATTTTCACATAATAGTAAATTAGACCAACTCATAATGCACAATTATTTAATCAAATGAAATACATTCCCGGAAGCGTACATATTTGAAACTTCATAGCGTTATATTCCTGAAAAATGTAACATTACAGTCAAAACCACTATTATTTTATTTTTCATTGCAATTATTTAAATTAATAACTAGGACACGATATGCCTCATTTGTTGTAACAACATATGCATCTTCACGTGTACCTTGTGTTCAGATTCTCCTATATAGTGAAATTAAAATCTTATGCTTGTGAAAATTATTAGAAATAATGAAAATAAGCCACGGGATGAAGGGTTACATATAAATAACATAACTTCTCAGACCATAGGATAAAGGGTTACACAGAAATCATGTGTAAGATATTTCCCTTTACATGTCGTCAGGCATAAGATATTTCCATTTCTTTGTCATCATGCAACAACGAATTATATTCTAAATCCATCATTCAATAATAATGAGGGATGTGAAGGGAAATCTTACACTATTTTTGTAACAGGCCTTACCATACACAAAGGCGATGAGGGATGTGAAGGGAAATCTTACTTTGTAAGAAAAAATTATGATACCAATCAGTTCAAGACACTCCAAAACACATGAAATAGATAAAAGTTAGACGTGCTTTATAACACCTCACAATTTTAAATCAAGTAATTAAAATATTAAGTGAGCAATCAAGTGATGGATTAGTGAAAATCCAAAAGATTAGGCCAAAATACAAAGAAAGGGCAAAACGGTAATTAGCCAACACGCAACCCTAGGAAGATAAAAATTGAGTAGAAGGTCTCAGATGGTAAAAATAACCCTGGAAATGGGTTCAGAACGAAAAATTGAGTGGACAGGCAAGTTTCAGAAAAATCAGTGAATAGTGTTTTTCGCGGGTAAAAATACCGCGGTACGATTGCACCGTAAAACGTGCCGATTGAGTTTTGAGCTCTAGGTTTCAAATATGAGTTAAAAATGGTCTAATGAGTTAGGAAATATGATTTCTTATAATATTCGATGAAATTAAGACAGTTTGGGGAAGCGTGCCAATGGCGCGCATAATAGCTTAAAACAGTGTTTTCTCCGAACGAATGGAGGACTCTTAATTCATCTGATCAAGCCTAATTAAAGGGGAATAATTAATGTTAAAAATTTTAGTTTCTAAATAGGTTGTGAATTTACGGACGTTTAGTGGAATCGGAGGAAAATTCGGATTAGTTTTAAATCGCGTGAGGTGGCGGTGGGACCCACCCCACTTAAGTGACTTAAGCCACATGTGCTTGGCACTATTCATGCATCACTTTCCTCCCTCTTCTTGCTCAAACCCGCAGCCACCATAGCCCTTCCCCTCCAAGATTTCATTTCACCATAACTTAGCCATTTCTTCACCAAATCCATTGATTCTTGTCTTGAAATTTGATGGAAATGGCCTTCTAAATCCATTGGTGGTACTCCCAAGCCTTGAAAGCCACTAGATTTTGAGAAAAACCCTCCCCAAAGCTGCGGCCCTTTCCTTTAGATTTGTGAAAATGGTGTTGATTGATGCTCCAATGGTGGAGTATGTTTAGGAGGAGCCTTGTGCCAAGCTTTTGGGTGAGTTTCCTTGTGTTCCAATGGTTTAATTTTGTGGTTGAATTTATGAACCCTAAAGAGGGCTTGTTGGATTGATGTGTTTAGAGAGCTCAATTGGAAAATGTTTGTACATGAATGTGTCTTAGAATGATGTGTAGTAGCCATAAATGCAATAAAAATTATTGATGAAAAATGTGAATTTTTAACTTAGAAAATTTTGAGGTTGTCATGACTTTGAGTTTTGAAAATGTGTTAGGATTGGATTGATGAGTTGTTGTATGATTGTATGTTGATATAATAGGATTGTATGAGGTGTGGAATGATTAAAGTTGTATGGAAATTCCTTGGAATGCCATAGGGTAAAATTCGATTCTTTGAGGAAAGATTGAGGAATTGATGTTGAAAAATGATTTGGATGATGATTTGTGTAGTTATATGGTGCTTAGATGGGTTGTGTTGTGCTTGGAGAGTGTTTGAATCAATGGAAAAAAATGAATTGTGTTAGAGACCTAAATGAGCCCAGAATGAAATATTTCGCAAAACGATGCGTAAATGTCGGAAAACGGAAAAACGACGATTGAACTAGCCTCTAAACAACCTAAGGGAGTGTTATAAAATGAGAAAGAAAATTTAGGAAAATAAATCTCAAATTTACACCTACATGGCCGAACCTCAAAGGGGAAAAGGGGTGATTTGGCGATTTTCGCGTTTTGATGTAATTCGACGCGAAAATGACGAACCGGCACTTGAACTGGCCTATTGACAACCTAATGAGACGTAACAAAATGAGAAAGAAAATTTAGAAAAATAAATCTCACATTTACACTACAATGGCCGAACCATCAAGGGAGGATGGGGAGGATTTTTGTGTTTTTGCGTTTTGATACTATTTGACGAGTACTGATGGATGTACGTTATTGTATAGGTTGCCGTACGTCGACCTGAATCCCGAATCTTGAATCAGTGAATTGCCCTTGGTCCGGGACCAAGTGGATTGAGGTAAGAAATTGGTTCATTGCATGTGTAATTATAAATTAACATGTATGGGTTGAACTGAGAGTGATTGGGAATGTCCTCTGTGTAGGCATTCCGCTGTGTACCGAGTTGAGGGATAAGCTGCTGCGGAGCTTGTGGAAACACGAATTAAGGTAACCTCTTGGTACTGGGGCTTGTTCCCCTTTTCTGTTCCACCTTGCCAGTTGATGGCAACGGTAGGAAGTGTGTATGAATAGTATAGAACACATGAGCATGCATGCATTATTGCTATGGGTACTGCGGTACCGAGTCTCTGGCCAGTAGACAGTTTTATTAGCCTTCGGGCATTTTCGGACTTCCGCTGGATAGGTCTCCAGGAGGGAGTTCCAGTTGACCGCGTGTCATGGTGTGTGATCCGGGTAGGAGCACACTAGGAATGTCTTTGGCGTTTTGGTTGGTTTGGGCATCATGGTTGTGGTTTCTGTGAACACACCTTGGATGATACCCATAGGCTTATATATGCCGAGGGCGTACGTGGAATTGGGGTTACCATCCCGTATCGTCGTATTTTGTTTTCTTTATATTCCCCATTCTCTAAATCCCTTGCTATATCCCGTTTTCAAAGTGGTTGTTGTATTCTATTGATATGCATCGAAGTGAACCATTGGGTGGAGTTTTCTCCAGAACCTCTTGGTTACTGAGATATATTCGTATATCTCACCCCGTCTCGGGGCATTTATTTCAGGAGGTAGCAGTGGAGCAGGAGCCTCGGGCAAGAGGCCCGCAGAGTGAGCGATGGAGCGTTTCTTATTTTGCATTTTGTTGGCCGTGTGGCCTAGGCTAGACTTAGGGCATGAACATGTCATTTGTATTTATTAGTAGCTTCATTAGCATCTTGTTCATGCCATTTTGCCTAAGTCTAGTAGTGATGTATTTGGTTATGTTGTCTTTTAAATTAAGTTGAAATTTTAGAAGAATGTAATTTGAAGTTTTAGTTTCAAGTTGTAATTTGTAAAGCCATATTGTAATAGTATTGATGCATGTCTAATTATGATGGAAGGGCCTTAGGCCTATTTTAGGTTATGATAATATGTATGATGGAAATATGCATGAAAAAGGTGTTAGTGATTGCAACTACTTAAGAATGATTAATATGGACTCTATGTTTAATAACTATAAACTGGATTGGGTTGTAAGTGCCCAAGGCGTTGTTGGTCCTTGTGTGTGCCACCCATTGGATTATTACTGTATTATCATGTGTTTATTAGGTACATTTGAGGTTTAAATGATCTTTTACAAATTTGGGATTATTGGAAAAACAAAGGAAACTCTGGCGAATTTTCTGTAGAATTGGCAGATTTTAGGCAAACTTCGGGAGAGTATATCTCCCTCCATAGAGGTCCCCTAGGGACGTGCCATACGCCATTTTGAAGGTTGAGATGTCCTCTACCTTGTGTCAAAATTTAAGGAAAATCTGGGTTGATCTTCGGCCTGAAATAAATAGAGAAACGCGGACTGCTCATGTGCCCCTGCACCTGAGGCAGATTCTGGACCGGATTTGGGAAATTAATTCCCGCTTCGTTTCTCAGTCAAATTGAGTGTGTGATATATCAAAATGAAGTTTGAGATGTCTAGTTTGTAGGATAAAAATTTGAGAGTACTTGGTTGAGGGGATTGAGTGCAGTAATTCGAGCAATGTGAGTGGTTTGGAGCTGTTTTTGGGGTTGTTTGGGCTAATTGCTTATCCAACTTCAAACGGCGATAACCGGAGCAAATGAGCTCCGAATTGAGCGTATGTTAGCTTGTTAAAAAGGGAATTAAGTAACACAAAGATATAATCTGAGAAGAAGGGTTGGTTGCGATCGGTTTGGTCGCAGAAAAACTTAGAGTGAAACATGTTCGAATTGGTAAAAAACGTAAAGTTGGAAATTGGCTAAGTGAGTTTATGGGAACTCCTTAGTAACTTATAATAAGTAACGTAAGTGATAAAAATAGTTTAAATAAGTCTTCCGCAAGAGTTTACGGTTACGGTCACAGCTTTTAATTATTACGCCTTTTTATGTTTTAAATGCTCGCGTAATAATCGGAAAAAATTTATTCGCGTTTTATAAATGAACTGCTGTGATTGTAACTGCGCTTAATGTCATAATTAATGTTAACAATACCGGTACGTAACGGGCTGTTACATGCTTACCTTTGAAAAATCTTCCCTTTCAACATACCAAAAATAATAGAATACGTGTCCTCCACGCAATATTCTTTCCTAATAAATGAAAGAGAGCATAGACAAAGTAAAAGATAGATATTCTAATATATTAAAATTCTAACTGATCCTCTAACCTACTCACTAACAAAACAAAAAGTGGAGTGCATCTAGACGCACATCTGCATTTAATACAATTATTGACAATATATGTTATTCCTTAAAGATATTAAATTTTTTGAGAAATAACAAATATTAAATACGAAGAAGAAAACTAATTTAAAATACATAGTTATACCTGAACACAACAGGTCTCTGTCGCACAAATTCTTTAGACATCTGCTACTACACGTCCATTTATGTCTCTACCTTTTACTTCTACGCGTAGGCTCTTTTCTTTAATTATATTTAACAATGTCATTTTTTATTCATGAAAGTAGGGTTGTCCTTGTTCGGGAACATCCATGCCTCTGCTTAATTAATACTTGTTATTAATACACTTGTTAGAAATAATTTTTATAAAAAAATTATAATACTAAATTTTACCTCAATCTAAATTTGTATATATTACATAGCTTTACTTTTGTTCCAATTCTAACTAACCTAAAATGAAAAAGGAGATCAATTAATAAAAGGTTGGAAGTAATAATACCTCAAGATAAATTTGCATCTCTTTACCTGTAATTTTGACTGTGCTTTTGCAGCCAATGGTTAACCTGGTCTTGTAATATTTTGTCCATATCTTCATCATATCGCTTTATCATGTTCGCAGGCATATCTTCTAGTTTCATTAAATTTTTCAGCTCATTTTTATTTGCCTTGTTATTTATGTCAATACATGCTTTGAATACATCGCCGTCTGGAACCAAATACCATAAAATATGTATTCTCAGAAAATAAATAAATATAGATTAATATTATTTTCACATAATAGTAAATTAGACCAACTCTTAATGCACAATTATTTAATCAAATGAAATACATTCCCGGAAGCGTACATATTTGAAACTTCATAGCGTTATATTCCTGAAAAATGTAACATTACAGTCAAAACCACCATAATTTTATTTTTCATTGCAATTATTTAAATTAATAACAAGGACAAGATATGCCTCCTTTGTTGTAACAACATAAGCGTCTTCACATGTACCTTGAGTTCAGATTCTCCTATATAGTGAAATTACAATCTTATGCTTGCGAAAATTATTAGAAATAATGAAAAGAAGACATGGGATGAAGGGTTACATATAAATAACATAACTTCTAAGACCATAGGATAAAGGGTTACACAGAAATCATGTGTAAGATATTTCCCTTTACATGTCGTCATGCATAAGATATTTCCATTTCTTTGTCATCATGCAACAATGAATTATATTCTAAATCCATCATTCATCGTCATGCAACAACAAATTATATTCAAAATCCATCATTCAATAATAACTCCCCTTCCTTGGCGTCATGCGTTAGATATTCCCATAAAAATGATACAATCCGAAAAATTTACACCTTTTTTGTAACATACCTTACCATACACAAAGGGGTTGAGGGATGTGAAGGGAAATCTTACTTTGAAACAAAAAATTATGATACCAATCAGTTCAAGACACTCCAAAACACATGAAATATATAAAAGTTAGACGTGCTTACCTTTGAAAAATCTTCCCTTTCAACATACCAAAAATAACAGAATACGTGTCCTCCACGCAATATTCTTTTCTAATAAATGAAAGAGAGAATAGGCAAAGTAAATGATAGATATTCTATTATATTAAATTTCTAATTGATCCTCAAACCTACTCACTAACAAAACAAAAAAAAAAGTGGAGTACATCTAGACGCACATCTACATTTAATACAATTATTGACAATATATGTTATTCATTAAAGATATTAATTTTTTTGAGAAATTACAAATATTAAATACGAAGAAGAAAACTAATTTAAAATATAAAATTATACCTAAACACAACATCCCTTTGTCTCACCAATTGTGTAGAAGTCTCCTAATACACGTCTATTTATGTCTCTCCCTTTTTCTTCTACGCGTAAGCTCTTTTCTTTAGTTATATTTAACAATGTAATTTTTTATTCTTAAAAGTAGGGTTGTCCTTGTTCGAGAGCATCCACGCCACTGCTTAATTAATACTTTATATTAATAGACTTGTTAGAAATAATTTTTATAAAAATATTATAATACTAAATTGTACTGCAATCTAAATTTACATATCTGAGATAGCTTTACTTTTGTTCCAATTCTAACTAACCTAAAATAAAAAAGGAGATCAATTAATAAAAGGTTGGAAGTAATAATACCTCAAGATAAATTTGCATCTCTTTACCTGTAATTTTGACTGTGCTTTTGCAGCCAATGGTTAACCTGGTCTTGTAATATTTTGTCTATATCTTCATCATATCGCTTTATCATGTTTGCAGGCAAATCTTCTAGTTTCATTTAATTTTTCAGCTCATTTTTATTTGCCTTTTTATTTATGTCGATACATGCTTTGAATACATCGCCGTCAGGAACCAAATCCCATAAAATATGTATTCTCAGAAAATAAATAAATATAGATTAATATTATTTTCACATAATAGTAAATTAGACCAACTCATAATGCACAATTATTTAATCAAATGAAATACATTCCCGGAAGCGTACATATTTGAAACTTCATGCATAAGATATTTCCATTTCTTTGTCATCATGCAACAATGAATTATATTCTAAATCCATCATTCATTGTCATGCAACAACAAATTATATTCAAAATCCATCATTCAATAATAACTCTCCTTCCTTGGCGTCATGCGTTAGATATTCCCATAAAAATGATACAATCCGAAAAATTTACACCTTTTTTGTAACATACCTTACCATACACAAAGGCATTGAGGGATGTGAAGGGAAATCTTACTTTGAAACAAAAAATTATGATACCAATCAGTTCAAGACACTCCAAAACACATGAAATAGATAAAAGTTAGACGTGCTTACCTTTGAAAAATCTTCCCTTTCAACATACCAAAAATAATAGAATACGTGTCCTCCACGCAATATTCTTTCCTAACAAATGAAAGAGAGCATAGACAAAGTAAATGATAGATATTCTAATATATTAAAATTCTAACTGATCCTCTAACCTACTCACTAACAAAACAAAAAGTGGAGTGGCTCTAGACACACATCTACATTTAGTACAATTATTGACAATATATGTTATTCCTTAAAGATATTAAATTTTTTGAGAAATAACAAATATTAAATACGAAGAAGAAAACTAATTTAAAATATAAAGTTATACCTGAACACAACAGGTCTCTGTCGCACAAATTCTTTAGACATCTGCTACTACACGTCCATTTATGTCTCTACCATTTACTTCTACGCGTAGGCTCTTTTCTTTGATTATATTTAACAATGTCATTTTTTATTCATGAAAGTAGGGTTGTCCTTGTTCGGGAACATCCATGCCTCTGCTTAATTAATACTTGTTATTAATACACTTGTTAGAAATAATTTTTATAAAAAAATTATAATACTAAATTTTACCTCAATCTAAATTTGTATATATTACATAGCTTTACTTTTGTTCCAATTCTAACTAACCTAAAATGAAAAAGGAGATCAATTAATAAAAGGTTGGAAGTAATAATACCTCAAGATAAATTTGCATCTCTTTACCTGTAATTTTGACTGTGCTTTTGCAGCCAATGGTTAACCTGGTCTTGTAATATTTTGTTTATATCTTCATCATATCGCTTTATCATGTTTGCAGGCATATCTTCTAGTTTCATTTAATTTTTCAGCTCATTTTTATTTGCCTTGTTATTTATGTCAATACATGCTTTGAATACATCGTCGTTTGGAACCAAATCCCATAAAATATGTATTCTCAGAAAAAAAAAATATAGATTAATATTATTTTCACATAATAGTAAATTAGACCAACTCATAATGCACAATTATTTAATCAAATGAAATACATTCCTGGAAGCGTACATATTTGAAACTTCATAGCGTTATATTCCTGAAAAATGTGACATTACAGTCTCCTTTGTTGTAACAAGGACAAGATATGCCTCCTTTGTTGTAACAACATATGCGTCTTCACATGTACCTTGAGTTCAGATTCTCCTATATAGTGAAATTATAATCTTATGCTTGCGAAAATTATTAGAAATAATGAAAAGAAGACATGGGATGAAGGGTTACATATAAATAACATAACTTCTCAGCCCATAGGATAAAGGGTTACACAGAAATCATGTGTAAGATATTTCCCTTTACATGTCGTCATGCATAAGATATTTCCATTTCTTTGTCATCATGCAACAATGAATTATATTCTAAATCCATCATTCATCGTCATGCAACAACGAATTATATTCAAAATCCATCAGTCAATAATAACTCTCCTTCCTTGGCGTCATGCGTTAGATATTCCCATAAAAATGATACAATCCGAAAAATTTACACCTTTTTTGTAACATACCTTACCATACACAAAGGGGTTGAGGGATGTGAAGGGAAATCTTACTTTGAAACAAAAAATTATGATACCAATCAGTTCAAGACACTCCAAAACATATGAAATAGATAAAAGTTAGACGTGCTTACCTTTGAAAAATCTTCCCTTTCAACATACAAAAAATAACAGAATACGTGTCCTCCACGCAATATTCTTTTCTAATAAATGAAAGAGAGAATAGGCAAAGTAAATGATAGATATTCTATAATATTAAATTTCTAATTGATCCTCGAACCTACTCACTAACAAAACAAAAAGTGGAGTACATCTAGACGCACATCTACATTTAATACAATTATTGACAATATATGTTATTCATTAAAGATATTAAATTTTTTGAGAAATTACAAATATTAAATATGAAGAAGAAAACTAATTTAAAATATAAAATTATACCTAAACACAACATGCCTCTGTCTCACCAATTGTGTAAAAGTCTCCTACTCCACGTCCATTTATGTCTCTTCCTTTTTCTCCTACGCGTAGACTCTTTTCTTTAATTATATTTAACAATGTCATTTTTTATTCCTGAAAGTAGGGTTGTCCTTGTTCAGGAACATCTATGCCTCTGCTTAATTAATACACTTGTTAGAAATAATTTTTATAAAAATATTATAATACTAAATTGTACTGCAATCTAAATTTGCATATCTGACATAGCTTTACTTTTGTTCCAATTCTAACTAGCCTAAAATAAAAAAGGAGATCAATTAATAAAAGGTTGGAAGTAATAATACCTCAAGATAAATTTGCATCTCTTTACCTGTAATTTTGATTGTGCTTTTGCAGCCAAATGTTAACCTGGTCTTGCATTATTTTGTCTATATCTTTATCATATCGCTTTATCACGTTTGCAGGCATATCTTCTAGTTTCATTTAATTTTTCAGCTCATTTTTATTTGCCTTGTTATTTATGTCGATACATGCTTTGAATACATCGCCGTCAGGCACCAAATCCCATAAAATATGTTTCTCAGAAAATAAATAAATAAAGATTAATATTATTTTCACATAATAGTAAATTAGACCAACTCATAATGCACAATTATTTAATCAAATGAAATACATTCCCGGAAGCGTACATATTTGAAACTTCATAGCGTTATATTCCTGAAAAATGTAACATTACAGTCAAAACCACTATTATTTTATTTTTCATTGCAATTATTTAAATTAATAACTAGGACACGATATGCCTCATTTGTTGTAACAACATATGCATCTTCACGTGTACCTTGTGTTCAGATTCTCCTATATAGTGAAATTAAAATCTTATGCTTGTGAAAATTATTAGAAATAATGAAAATAGGCCACGGGATGAAGGGTTACATATAAATAACATAACTTCTCAGACCATAGGATAAAGGGTTACACAGAAATCATGTGTAAGATATTTCCCTTTACATGTCGTCATGCATAAGATATTTCCATTTCTTTGTCATCATGCAACAACGAATTATATTCTAAATCCATCATTCAATAATAATGAGGGATGTGAAGGGAAATCTTACACTATTTTTGTAACAGGCCTTACCATACACAAAGGCGATGAGGGATGTGAAGGGAAATCTTACTTTGTAAGAAAAAATTATGATACCAATCAGTTCAAGACACTCCAAAACACATGAAATAGATAAAAGTTAGACGTGCTTTATAACACCTCACAATTTTAAATCAAGTAATTAAAATATTAAGTGAGCAATCAAGTGATGGATTAGTGAAAATCCAAAAGATTAGGCCAAAATACAAAGAAAGGGCAAAACGGTAATTAGCCAACACGCAACCCTAGGAAGATAAAAATTGAGTAGAAGGTCTCAGATGGTAAAAATAACCCTGGAAATGGGTTCAGAACGAAAAATTGAGTGGATAGGCAAGTTTCAGAAAAATCAGTGAATAGTGTTTTTCGCGGGTAAAAATACCGCGGTACGATTGCACCGTAAAACGTGCCGATTGAGTTTTGAGCTCTAGGTTTCAAATATGAGTTAAAAATGGTCTAATGAGTTAGGAAATATGATTTCTTATAATATTCGATGAAATTAAGACAGTTTGGGGAAGCGTGCCAATGGCGCGCATAATAGCTTAAAACAGTGTTTTCTCCGAACGAATGGAGGACTCTTAATTCATCTGATCAAGCCTAATTAAAGGGGAATAGTTAATGTTAAAAATTTTAGTTTCTAAATAGGTTGTGAATTTACGGACGTTTAGTGGAATCGGAGGAAAATTCGGATTAGTTTTAAATCGCGTGAGGTGGCGGTGGGACCCACCCCACTTAAGTGACTTAAGCCACATGTGCTTGGCACTATTCATGCATCACTTTCCTCCCTCTTCTTGCTCAAACCCGCAGCCACCATAGCCCTTCCCCTCCAAGATTTCATTTCACCATAACTTAGCCATTTCTTCACCAAATCCATTGATTCTTGTCTTGAAATTTGATGGAAATGGCCTTCTAAATCCATTGGTGGTACTCCCAAGCCTTGAAAGCCACTAGATTTTGAGAAAAACCCTCCCCAAAGCTGCGGCCCTTTCCTTTAGATTTGTGAAAATGGTGTTGATTGATGCTCCAATGGTGGAGTATGTTTAGGAGGAGCCTTGTGCCAAGCTTTTGGGTGAGTTTCCTTGTGTTCCAATGGTTTAATTTTGTGGTTGAATTTATGAACCCTAAAGAGGGCTTGTTGGATTGATGTGTTTAGAGAGCTCAATTGGAAAATGTTTGTACATGAATGTGTCTTAGAATGATGTGTAGTAGCCATAAATGCAATAAAAATTATTGATGAAAAATGTGAATTTTTAACTTAGAAAATTTTGAGGTTGTCATGACTTTGAGTTTTGAAAATGTGTTAGGATTGGATTGATGAGTTGTTGTATGATTGTATGTTGATATAATAGGATTGTATGAGGTGTGGAATGATTAAAGTTGTATGGAAATTCCTTGGAATGCCATAGGGTAAAATTCGATTCTTTGAGGAAAGATTGAGGAATTGATGTTGAAAAATGATTTGGATGATGATTTGTGTAGTTATATGGTGCTTAGATGGGTTGTGTTGTGCTTGGAGAGTGTTTGAATCAATGGAAAAAAATGAATTGTGTTAGAGACCTAAATGAGCCCAGAATGAAATATTTCGCAAAACGATGCGTAAATGTCGGAAAACGGAAAAACGACGATTGAACTAGCCTCTAAACAACCTAAGGGAGTGTTATAAAATGAGAAAGAAAATTTAGGAAAATAAATCTCAAATTTACACCTACATGGCCGAACCTCCAAGGGGAAAAGGGGTGATTTGGCGATTTTCGCGTTTTGATGTAATTCGACGCGAAAATGACGAACCGGCACTTGAACTGGCCTATTGACAACCTAATGAGACGTAACAAAATGAGAAAGAAAATTTAGAAAAATAAATCTCACATTTACACTACAATGGCCGAACCATCAAGGGAGGATGGGGAGGATTTTTGTGTTTTTGCGTTTTGATACTATTTGACGAGTACTGATGGATGTACGTTATTGTATAGGTTGCCGTACGTCGACCTGAATCCCGAATCTTGAATCAGTGAATTGCCCTTGGTCCGGGACCAAGTGGATTGAGGTAAGAAATTGGTTCATTGCATGTGTAATTATAAATTAACATGTATGGGTTGAACTGAGAGTGATTGGGAATGTCCTCTGTGTAGGCATTCCGCTGTGTACCGAGTTGAGGGATAAGCTGCTGCGGAGCTTGTGGAAACACGAATTAAGGTAACCTCTTGGTACTGGGGCTTGTTCCCCTTTTCTGTTCCACCTTGCCAGTTGATGGTAACGGTAGGAAGTGTGTATGAATAGTATAGAACACATGAGCATGCATGCATTATTGCTATGGGTACTGCGGTACCGAGTCTCTGGCCAGTAGACAGTTTTATTAGCCTTCGGGCATTTTCGGACTTCCGCTGGATAGGTCTCCAGGAGGGAGTTCCAGTTGTGGTTGGTTTGGGCATCATGGTTGTGGTTTCTGTGAACACACCTTGGATGATACCCATAGGCTTATATATGCCGAGGGCGTACGTGGAATTGGGGTTACCATCCCGTATCGTCGTATTTTGTTTTCTTTATATTCCCCATTCTCATCGAAGTGAACCATTGGGTGGAGTTTTCTCCAGAACCTCTTGGTTACTGAGATATATTCGTATATCTCACCCCGTCTCGGGGCATTTATTTCAGGAGGTAGCAGTGGAGCAGGAGCCTCGGGCAAGAGGCCCGCAGAGTGAGCGATGGAGCGTTTCTTATTTTGCATTT
>NW_026895311.1:0-149653 GCF_033153095.1 Gastrolobium bilobum | reverse complement strand
GCTGGGATGTCATATGACTGGTGCTCAATGCGTGGTCGTCGACGAAAAATGCCCCTACCCTCCTTCGCATGAGGTGGTACATTTATCTCTGGATCAGGTACCTCAGCTAATAGCCCGGATGGTGCAATTGGGCCAGGCTCTGCAACACGGCCGAATTCTCCCTCTGCACGCAGTAACTGCTCACACACCTCTTGCACCTGACGTTCATCGCGCTGAGCACTCATCTGGGGAGTTTGCATCCACCATATCCACTCTACTCCATCAACCTGTGTCACGAAACATAGTGATTTATTAAATTTAACATGACTACACAATACCATTAATCAAAATTACAAAACTACGATTGCAAGAACAAGCACATATACGTACAACATGGCCTAATTTTGCGACCTGCCTCGTCATGAACCGTCGAGTGTGACTGAAGTACCAGGTCATGTACTCAGAGTTTGGGGACATGATACCCTCCCAGGCTTCGCCTGTCTCAATACGCTCATGTCTAGTGTTCCACAAATGTATGTGGGGGGCCATCTTCGCTTCCCAATTTTCAGTGATCTTACCACGTAACGTAAGATCATGTGCACCTCTCAACCGACCAGCAGGTCTAGGGATGTGTTGATGCATGCCAAATTGCGCATGCAACGGTCAGGCTGGTGCATCTCGACAATGTGGAAGGCGAGTACAGGTGTAACAGCCCTCCACAAGTTCTGCATGTGAGGATTTGCCCCGAGAAACTCATAGCCAACCTCCTTATATGGCTCCCAGACAACCTATAAGAAGCAAATATTTGTAAGCCACATAACACGATATAATAGGATGGAAATAAAAACCAACAAAATTAATCATTCGTATCGTGTTTCGTCCCATTTGATCAAGCTCAATCCGATAATCCTTCAGGTGAAATTGGTGTCGCCGCGATACGAAATTTTTAAACCTATAAAACATAATACAACAAACCACACAAATGAATGATAGACAAATGATACAAAAAAAATTAAAATGATGGTGAAAACAAATGTTATAGTGTACCGTTGTCCATAGTGATCGGCTGGGTCACTTGGTAGGGGAATAGGCGGTGCTATGGTAGGAAATCTGCTCCACGCCCATATCTGCAACAACAACGTACATCCCCCAATATCACTGGCCCCTGAAGATGTTGCCTGACATAGTTCACGAAAAAGTACAGTGAGTACCGCAGATCCCCAACTATACATACTGGTATCCTCAAAGTCCCCATCTAATAATTGAATGTACCGACAAGCGACTACTGAACTTGACTTGTCACACAGCAAAAAACCTCCGAAGAGACGCATAAGATAGGCACGAGTGTACCTAATTTGTCCCTCGTGTGTAGCTAAATGCGCAGCCCATTGACCCCAATGTTGAGTCAACCAACCCATCTTAAGGTTCCCGTGTTGTAAATCAGCTGCAAGTGGAGATATTCCCATGTACTGCGTGATTACGTCCGCCCAGTTCCCATGGGTGTAGCCAGAAACCACCCGACCCTCAGTGCGTAAACCTAAAATGGCCTCAACATCCTGTAAAGTGACAGTCATCTCTCCAACAGGCATGTGAAATGTGTGAGTCTCTGGCCGCCACCTCTCAACCAGTGCAGTAATCAGCCTATGGTCAATCTGCCAACAATCATTTAAGTAAAAAAATATAAAGGTTGTTATTATTGGTAACTTGTAATAAACAAAATAAAATTCATAACTGAAACATATCGGTAATCTTCTCATGCGAGCCGCATGCCAGAAACCTGCACGCATCAAATGCTGCTGCAGGTCTTGGGGGATGTCATATGGGTTATGCACATCCCTAATTCCCCTACCCTCTGAGGCTCGTCTAACTCTCAGAGACTTTAAATGTCCCTCATTCCACACCACCTGCGATCTGTGACATTGCTGCACATCTTCATCCAGTACACCCCACTCTTTCGGACCGGGGTCAATGCGAGGTTGATGACAAGCCATTTAACTAACAACAATTTGCAAAATTTATCAATAAATATAGGGACTACATAATTAAGCTACTATTACAATTACTATTTAATAAAATATGACTGCAAATATAATTACAACAACATATCGGAAATAATTACAATGTATTTACTACAGTATATTGTCGAAGTTATTAATTTTGGCAAATATACAGTAATTAAATGACTGGAACATTGTAATGTTAATAAATAATTTTGTATAAAAGATTTAATTGCATGTATTTAACTAATTCAATAAATTGTAATGACTATTTAATTACTTTTTTAGTTGTTACTAATTTGAGCTAATATGTTTTCTTTTAAGGTTTTATTCATTAACATGTAAACTGCAATTATATATTTATTCAAACAATTATTACGATTCCCATAAATAAAAATTGTAATAATTATAAATATATTAAATCAAAATTACTATTTCAGATTGATGTTTATAATTTTCAATGTTAAAAACTTAGTTTCCTAACATGGATTATAAAGCATTGTAAATTTAAATATGATTACTATTAATTAAAACATTAATTAAAATTACTACATAATTATTACATTAATTATTGTTTTCCAAAAGCCAAATTACATTGATTACTAATTATGTTAGGAATAATTTTTTGATGCCTAAGGTTTCCAAAAATATTTTTCCTCATTAATGCAAAATATTTGAAAAGGGAAATTAATAACATTACAACAATACTACTAATTACATAACTTGCTTAATATTAGTAATTAATTTATTAATTAGGCAAAATAAATGAGCCACTTTTTACTAATTAAAACAAATTTACTAATTACTAAAACAACCATTTCATTTTATTTTATGGATATAATGTTGGGGCTACATCAGTTTCCTTTCATGCCACCTTATTTTTGTCTTAATTATCAAAACAATTTCAGAACACATATATCTCTCCAAATGAATACACCACATGCAACATTCATTAATTAAAAAACACATGCAAAGAAAATACCACATGCAACACCAAACGGTGGTCCCCGAACAAAAAAAACCACCAAACCTGTGGTCCCTTAAAAAAAAGCAAACTAGATCCACCTATAAATAATGCAGATACACAACACCATAACCCCTAAAAAATAATACTACACAGATATAAAAAAATCAAGATAATA
This sequence comes from Gastrolobium bilobum, assembly GCF_033153095.1. Taxonomy (NCBI): domain Eukaryota; kingdom Viridiplantae; phylum Streptophyta; class Magnoliopsida; order Fabales; family Fabaceae; genus Gastrolobium; species Gastrolobium bilobum. The sequence continues at coordinate 146,535 of NW_026895311.1, read as the reverse complement.
TAAGCAACACTCTACCTGTGGTCCAGAGAGTACTAAACGGGAAATGGGAAAAAATGAGAACGTGCACACTTTGCTCCAGCTGAGGTGCCAACGGACTGGAGAAGAAAATTTGGCCAACGAAAATTTGTTTCCCACAATTGCTCCACAACCGTGTTACGAAAATGGAGGAACCGGGTAAGAGAGGAGAGAAGAAGACGGTTTGAAGGGGTGCGCAGGGATAAGGTGCAAATGAGTGAGAGACGTCAAGGCACGTGGCGGATGACAGTGTGTCTCGCCAATTCATATGGAGGGACTCAAATGAGTCAGACCAAATGGCGGGATAGATGCAGACATCCTATGTGGCTCCTGATCACGTCGTTGTATGTGGCGGGACTGGTCACGTCAGTCAAACCTACGTGTTTGACTGCTCTACTCTCGTCATTCTTTACAGATGTGTTTCAGCGTGGAGATACTTTTGCAAATTAACACTAGTACGGAATTTTTTCCTAGGAAAATGAGTTTAGTAGGAAAGTTAAAAAAAAATTGTTTGATTGGTGAAAATTTTACCAGAAAAATTTGAGTTAAATTTTGTGAATCTTTGTCAACTTTTTCTTACTTGCCTGGTTATATACAAATACCACATTGAGATTGGATAACTTAAACAATGTGTTTCTTCTATTTTTGCATTTGATTCTGAATTGCTGGACAAATGATTTTGGTGGGTAGATTTTTATATCTCCTCTACCAAACAAAGATGTCATCGATTGCCAAACTCAAATGCATTGGGATCTCAACAAAAAACTTGAACCAAATACTATCTTAAAGACAAACAATTTTGTAAAATATAAAGAGGGCAACTTGTGTCATCAAAAAAAAAAAAAAAGAGGGCAACTTGAAGTATATGTTGCATACAAATTAATTACTTAGACAACTTTAAGCGTAAAGGCAACTTCAGAAAATTGATTCTCTGACTATTTGGACATAGTGCACGGGTTGGGATTTGCTAGATATTCAAAAACTATATCTGAAACATTTTCCTTTTTTTCCTACAACCCTTACTATTTGTTTTACAAATTACAAAAGGAGATTATAAATACGTTTTTGGCAACAACAAAAAAAGTTTTTTCTTCTTTGCTTTTACCTAGTTGATCTGAGAAATTCTTTAAATTTGAACTAGTAAATAACTTACTCACATGATCCAGGTTGCAAGAACACACACCAATGCACACACACAACATATGAGAGGTTATTTTAACTAGGGAAAAAATAAAGATTGGAAGCATTAGTTTTACAAAGTACCACTCACTAAATTATTTTGTGAAACTTCTTGCAACATCTTATTGTAGCTCAATAGCCTTTAGATGAGTCCCCATTTTCATATGCATCTTTATCTAATGAGTAACTATCATGTCCATGCAAACACAAGTAACGTGAATCTTTTAAAAAATGGCGAAACATCATATAGCTAGGTTCGATTCAACCCTTAAATAACGAACAAGCTCTGCTTCAAGAATATTGTCGAGAGATTCAATACGTTTAAGTTCACGGTTACTAATATAGGATAGGAATTCATATTTCTCATGTTGTAGCACATAAATTTATTTTTTATACACATAAAAATGAGTGGGATCCATGTAGGGCCATATTAAGAGAAGATAGAGAAAAAAGAAACATGGATCCTACACACTTTTATGTGTGTTGGGGAGATAAAATTATCTCCTACAACATATTTTATGATACTTAGTCTAAGCTAGTTAGTTGGTCTTTAACTAATTTTGTTGAGATATAACTTATAGTTCTGTTCTGTTAGTCACATTTTTAGTTTTAGTAGCTATGATTGTCTTGTATATATAGTGTATGATACAGTAATGAAATAGCACTTTACCTTTCCATCATATTCTTCTACCCGTAATATGCTCTAATTGTGGGCTTACTGTTGTGTTTGTTATGAATAGGACATCAACTTCTTTGCTTGCTAATCGTTCTCCATATGAAGCTTTCTTTCAGAAAGATGTTGATTACTCCTTTCTCAGGTCTTTGGTTGTTTAGCATTTGCATCCTCACTTTCAGCCAATAGAACCAAATTTCATCCACGTGCCAAAGCTTGTGATTTTTTTTTGAAATACAAAAGCATAAGGTAATATAGTTTTTTTTTGGACAATGAGATATGAAGCTTTACATAGATAAAATTTTGTTGATGAGATGTGACTAGGTTTTTTCTTGGGTTTAGTTGATGAGTTAATAGGTTTTGGGTTTAAAATATTTTGGACTATGATTGAAGAAAGACCCAAGTAGGTAGAGAAAAATTAATATATTGGATCGTTTGGATTGGATCGATTTTCATCTACCAATCCGAAAATCGATCCAATCCAATTAAAATTTGCAGTTTTTATTCGGTTTTCGATTTTTCGATTTTCGATTTATTCGGTTATTGATTTTTCGGTTCGGTCATCGCGGTTTGAATCAATTTGGATCGGTTGATGAATACCCCTACCCATAAATTCCTGCTCAGCCTCTACGCAAGTCTAATAGGGTCTCAAAACCTCCTTCTTACTTGCATGATTATCATTACAATATGTTGGCACTAAGTTCTGCTAATTCAAAGCCTCTAAAGCAATTATCTCACCCTTTTTCCTCTCTTATTTCTTATGCTAAGCTTTCCCCTAGGAACCGCTAGTTTGTGCTCAGTGTATCAAATTACTATGAGCCTCAACTTTATCACCAGCATGTTCCTCATCCAGAATGGCGTGCTGCCATGCAAGATAAGCTAAATGCTATGACCAACCATACTTGGTCAGTTCCTCTTCCCAAGGGAACCGTCCTTGTAGCTTATGGACTGTAGTGGGATTAGGATGAGTGCATCATCGTGGTAGTATGCAGTGGTGTGCAAAAAAATTGGTTCACTTGTCCTGCCCTTGACCCGATCTTGACCTGACCCATAAATACCTATATTTTTTGAACTGGTTTAAATACTGACCCATAAACGAAAATTGATTTGAGGGTTTTATGTTATTTTTAATACAAAAATCATACCTTTCGCCATGGGAGCTTCGTTAAAACTCAAAAACAGTAGGTTTTTGAGCGATTTTCGCAAAACAACCCAACAAGATTTTAATTTAATCCATCTCAAAAAAACAAATTTTTGAGCAATTTTTGAGAAATTTTAGAAGTTTAAAAAACAAATTTTCAAACTGTTCGTCGCGATTTTTCTTGGCATAAAAATATGTGATTTTTGTATTAAAAACAATATAAAACAGTGGAAAAACAATAGGGGAACAAAACCCCAGAACCAATTTTTCAATAACAAAACAAAATCGATTTAAAGAAAGATTAAAACTTTCATAATTTGAACACTATGTTTTATAACAATACATTCATAAATGAAATTCCTTCGCTATTAGAAATGATTTCAAACAATTTTTTTATCAATAGATCACTAAATTTTTTTTCTCAAAAGCCCCAAAACAAGTTAAGGTACTTTAAAAAATGACAAGTTTTCTTGGAATACCCAATTGTCATAAATTTTCAAAAGCCCCAAATTTTATTTTATTTTTATCAATAGATCATTGAAACTTTGTTTTTTAAAGTACTGAATTTTTGGTGCTAGCTTGTAGGCCAGATATTTTTTTTGTTGATCATAAACTAAGTCAATATGTTTCCAAGCCTCGTACTCCTGATCTTCAAGCAGCACATCCACTACAAAAATTCAGGCATTTTGTGGAGGTCATATTTTCATATTGTGGAGATTTTTGACCCCCACAAAATACATTTGTGGCATTCACTCAAACCCCCAGTTCTGCCTTCGCCACAAAATAGTTTGTGGAGGTTTTTTGTGCAGTGCCACAATTTGTAGTGCCACAATTTGTTGAAGTATTTTCTGGGGGTTTGAGACCCCCACAAATATTGCACTTTCTAGAGGTTTAAGACCCCCACAAATATTGTATTATTTATGGGGATTTAGTAACCTCCACAAAATTCATCATTTTCTAGAGGACATAGACTGCTACAATTTATTTATTATTTTGACAGATTTAAACCTCCACTAAATACTCGTTATCCAAATTTGAACAGTGTGTATATCATAATTTTGGAATTGGGCCCATCACTTGATTTGTTAGCCAATTTATTATTTATTTGTTTGATCTCTTAATATTTCCTTGAAAACACTTGTTAAATACTAGTTATCCAAAAGCAACACTATAGCACACCAATCATAGTTTATATTTATGCTTGCACTTGGTTAATACTTTTTTAAATAAATAAAAGTATAAATATACTCTAACACCCGTATACTATAATATGAAGTTGAATTAATGTCTAGCAAAACAAAAACTCACATAATATTCTCTTATCTAATGAAGAGCCTAACAACATTCATAGTAGAATATGTCTCACTATAATTGTACACATTCATAAAAGATATAAAGTTAATTCAATGTTGTGCAATGTTTCTCTCATTTGACATTAAACTATCTCTGTCACTACTTGAACTACAACTGTTTTCACTTTCAGCCATACTTTTCCGAGGATAGTTGACAGCAGAAATTGGAGGACTGAAAGACGGACGATATTATCAACATAAGGTTGCAAATAAGGGTGCTTTAACACCTCAGATGCCTGTGAAAAATATAAAGTGACGTTGTTTAGGAAAACTAATGATGGTAAACCATTGTCATTTGTCACATTGGAAATAAATTTGTTCTCAAGAGAGGCTTACGGTTGGTCGATGGTCAGGATTTTTTCTCAGCATGCCCTTTATTAGTGTTTTCCTGTAGGTACAGGAGTATACAAAATAAGATTTCCAACCAGCATAGAGAGAAAAATAAGAACAGAACTAGTTAAGTAAATTAGCTTTGACCACAAATGCAAAGTTTACTAAGCATCAGCTGTTTACTAAGAGATGTAAAAATGAAGGAGGTTCGAATATTAGCTTTGACCATTGATCAATTTTTGGGCATAACTCCAAATTACAGATAAAGAAAGAAGTGAATGTTCATTGCAGAAAAAAACTTACCAAGGGTGTCATAGAGAGGGACACAGACAAAGCTGTAGGCGGAACAAGCCTACACCAATATGAACATGACTACGAATTATGATAATCATAATAGAAGGAATAATAGAGAAAACTTTGAGAACACAGAAGTGCCAAACCACCATTGCCACAATCCATTAAGGGCAATTAGCTCCATAAACTCCAATTTGAGAGCCCTGTGATAAGATGACCACAATAAACATTAAAAGAAGATTGATTTCCTTTGAAGACTACTAATCTCCTGTATGTACAAATGATGAGGGAACCCCTTTTGTAAGCACATATGGGTTCAACACCAGATGCTCGTAAAGCAGAACCAATATGTAGAACTTCATCATAAAAAATAACCTCTTTCTCCACTAGTCGGCTTAGTGCTCTTCTTATCCTTGAGAGAATATCTAGTTGTTGCCTCCTCAGGGGAATTATAAAAAATAAAAAATACTGATTTCCTATGGCTCTAGACTTGTGAGTGATTGAGTTGTCTCCAAGAGAACCCTAGAATTATTCTATGTCTTTGATTAATTGTGTAAATTATCCTATCTATTCAAGCTCCAGCTACATCATTAATTACCAATTTACCAACCATTGACTCATTGGATGAGTGCATTGGGTGAGTGTGTTCATGCAAATAGAAGTGTAGTGTGATTGAATTTATAGCAAGGGATTTATCCTAGTCAGTTTGATATCCCTTTAAACTTGTAGCTAAAAACTCAAGGATGGGTTCGTCAAGAACTTTTTTATACAAAGCACATCCTGAATTTTTTAGCCCCATTTTAAAAAAAGGACACCAAACTGAACCTTGGAATAACGAGACTTGTATGGTCTTTTACCAAGTCAGAAAGATATCAACAGGAATTCAAATTGAAATTCACAATTCATTAGCCAAAAATTTGGTGATGCAAAATAATAACTAGTTTCTTATTACTTAAGGGGTTTAAGAAATGAAACATAGTCAGATAATCAGTCAAAATTCATTAATCAAACCACTTAATGCTCTTGACTCTTGAGGTCTAAAAATAAACATATATTTACAAAAAAAATAAAAAAAAAAATAAACGTATATGTAAATAAAAGTTCTATGACAAAAAAAGAAAATAACTATTTCAAAGGAAAGGAAATAACTAACCCCAAATTACAAAACCAGGGTTTAAAATGGTACCTTGGGGGAGTTAGGAATTGCAGTGAGGATGGTCGAAGCGCAGCCACCAATATTTTTAATTCTAAAGCAAATTAACTTACAGCGGTGCAACGTAGATTTGGGGAATTCTAAAACAGCATAGACCCAAGATCCACTCCTTCAGGTGGCATTCTCTTGTGAAAAACATGGAAGTCATTCTCTTGTGTAAAGGTAATATGCTAGCCTATATAAATCAGCGAAGGATACTCCCATATATAACTAATTAACATTTTTTATAATTCAGAAACGAATTCCGAGTTGTATGCCACATCAAATAGAGAATGTTAATCCCAGTTCAATGTTGAAATACAATTATTTTAATTACCTCAGTGTTGTCACTGGAGTCATACAGGGGTCCATCTGCAACAAAGAAACCAAAATAATGGGAAACTAATGATTATAACTATTGATGAATATTGACAATATTATTAATTTAAGATTTGAATCTTAAAAAAAATTAATCAGGGAAGGGAGAAGGAATTAGAACCTTATAAAGAAGAAACCAAATAAGCCCCTAATAGAAGGAAGATGCTCTTATGCTCTTCACGTGCTCTTATGCACACGCTTTGAACTCATAGGCTACAATAGAGCGCATACAAGTCTTCATACACCATTTAATAGCTCATTCTGAAACTGTTTGTTCCTTGAAAATGATCTTAAAAATAACCAGAAAGGAGGGGAAATAAAAAAAAACAAAAAAGTAACGACAAAATACAATTAAGGCACCATTTAAGTTACCCTTAAATTTTCTATAAGAGACTAGAGGCCAGGATAAAGAAGGAACAAGATATCCCTCCATGGTTTCCCCAGTGAGCTTTGTAATCCAATGCTGTTGTACTTCCTAGAAGGCCCTGAAGGTGGGATTGACATTGCTTTTGGCAAGAAGCCAGAGAAGTTTGGAGCCAAAGCCTGAGCCTTTGGTTGCATTTTGAAAATTTGAGTGTGTCTAGAACCATAACTGTGGCCAGCAAAATATATCAGCAAAAATAGCAATACTAGCAATACATAAAGATGTCTTCTATCCATTTTGTCCAACAAAGGGAGTTTCCTTTATAGCAAGAGAACCTCAGAAATGGAAAAAGAGGAGACAGAAAAAGGGAGCCACCAAAAAACCATCTCTAATAGGAAATTAGGAATTTACAATATCTATTATTGAGAAACTAAGAAAATAAGAAAATTAAGAAACTAGGTAATCAAGGAAAATAATACAAATCAAATTTGAATCAATTACAGAATATACAATCCCTAAATAAGAGATATAATCCTTAAATAGAAATACTTTTCAACGACTTACAATAATGAATCTATACACCGGTATTAATCAGAAACATACCTTTAGTTGGCCTCGGAAAAGAAGAACCCAATGATTGCTTCCCATTCTATGCCTCCCAAAACCTCCATATCCTGAAGAATAGATACATTTAAAAAGCAATAAAATCCAGCTACACTTGTTAAACCTACTGCATGTCAACGATTTTGATAACCAAGCTCATGATTGGAGTACAGAAATTTACTCTTCTATCACTAATCAAAAAGCAAAAAGAAGAATGTCCTTAAAACGCAGATCATTGGCGCCAAGAAAGCTTCTTCTCCCTGCCACCAAAGAAGTACCATATAAAAAAAAATATAAAAAATATTTTTCAAGTGTTTGCATAAGATAAAGAAAATAATACCTATATCGGTAGAACTTGTGCAATCCATTTATCGTCTGCACTGACCTCGAGCTCGTCGACGATAGCACCGCCGCCCTCTACGCCGTCACGGCTCCGTCCATGGCGGTGCCCTTAACTGAATGCGAAATTCATGCGGAACGGGAAATGAATTCCCTAATCGGAATTGAAAACGAAATCTAAATCAAACAATTAAAGAGTTTGAAAGCCCAAACTTACTTACGATTGGTAAAAAACTACAAATGGCAGGGAAAAGAAGAGAAAGAAAGAGAGAAGATGAGGCATGGTCACCATTTTGGCAAACAAAACACAGATCCAAACCCTAGTAAAGGAAAAGAGAAATGAAAAAAGAGATGAAGATATTAGAGTTAAAAAAGGCTAGTGTGTGCTATGAATATAGTGACGAGACTGAGAATTGGAGTCTGGATAGAGGAAATAGCGAGAGAAAAGGCATTGTGGCGTTTGGCGCGATGCTACTCGTTTTTTATTACATAGTAAAATTTATTATTTTAAATTTTTTTCACACGTCATTAATATTCATTAAACGAGATAAAGTAATATTAAGTAGAAAAACAATAATAAATCGTGGAGGTCTAGAATCTGTCAAAAATTACATTATTTAGTGGAGGTTTTTTTGACCTACACTAAATAACCTCCACTAATTACTCATTTTTTTGTAGTGATCATTTATTACATTACTTGAAAGGCAGTAATGGACAAGGAATTTTCTTTCCTTCTTCTTCTTCCAAGCAAGTTAAGGCCTTCACATATGCAAATTGGGGTGCTTGCCCATGTTCTACACAAGTTTCTGTTTATATTTAGAAGACGCTCTTGTATCTTCGAAGTCCAAGAAGTAAACAACCATATCTCGTTCTTCCGCTGAAGTTGAATGCAGTGCCATGGCTTCCGTCACTATTGAAATCGTTTGGCTCACCCAATTGCTAAGGGACCTTGGTTTTTCTCATCCATCTTTTGCTATTTTATTTCATGATAACCAAACTGCCATCCAAATAGCATTTAATCCTACTTTTCGTTAGCGTACAAAACAGATTGAGATTTATTGTCATTTTGTAGGATACCATGTTTTTGTAGGACACATTCACTTGATGCCCATTCGATCTCAACATCAGTTAGTTGATTTGTTCACCAAGACTGCCTTCTTCCTCACTTTTTCCTCTTCTCTCCAAGATGGGAGTGAAAAGTATTCACTCTCCATCTTGAGGAGAAGTTTTATGATATTTAGTCTGAGCTAGTTAGTTAACCTTTAACTAATTTTGTCGAGATGCAACTTATAGTTTTGTTAATCACCTTTTTACTTTTAGTAGCTATGACTGTCATGTATATATATTTTCTAATACAGTTATAAAATAGCACGTTGCCTTTTCAACATATTCTTCTACACGTAATAATATAAGAAACAATAATCCTTGTAAGATATATTATACATAAGAAACTTTTGTACATATTTCTTTTATCTATTTTTTAATGTATAAGATTATTTTATGTATACATCCACATAGATGACATTACCTTTAAAAAAAAGCTTAAAACCTCAAGTCTTGTGTAAAACTCGGATTATGTGCAAAATATACAAATTACTAAAAACAATTTTAGTAACAAAAAAAAAACATGACATGTAATTAAGAGGTTTATACTTTATATGGATCAAATTAGTCCTAAACAAGTAAATTAATGTCGAATGAATTTCATTTTGCTGTAAAAGTTTATATCTCCAGGAGCTAGAAGTTCATGAGTATGTCAAACTTTGTATCTTTAACATAGAAGTTCATAAGCATGTTTGAAATATTTGTTTGAAGTAATAAAAAAAAGTAAAATTTTCAATTAATTTATACCTGATGTGCCTCCCGCATATATAGTTTTTTAGACTAAAAAGAGCAAGAATTTGATAATAATTGGGCAATAAATATTAATATATGTTAGAAATATTGATAATTCATGCTCAGGTATATTTTCACTGAATTTTTGTGTTTTGTAGAAGAAAAGTTCAAGAAAGAAGATTAATTCACAGAAGGAAGTTTGGAAAATTGTCTCCCCGCGCGATTGGTGTGGTAATGGCGCGATCCGCGCCAAGAAGAAGTGAAGATTACCCAACTCACTGTTTATTCGCGCTATTAGCATGGTATTAGCGCTAACCACAGAGGATTCCTCGAGATATTTGGTGAAGATTTGTTGCACCCTATAAATAGGGGAAAAGAAACCCTATTTGAGGATCTTTTTGACAGAGAGGAGAATAGAGAGAATTGAAGAACAACAATTGAGAGTTCTAGAAGTTCTTGCTGAGGCGGATGAATCAGAGAGAAGGAAGCGTGAAGAAATTGATCAACCGTTGATTCTTCTTCTTTTTCCTCATCTTCTTGATATTTTTCTATTTCTTTATTTTATTTTGAGTCAGACATATTCATGTCTGACTAGTTTTCTTTTGTAATTGGAGTCACAGATTTGATGTGAACCCTTTTGGTATTTGAATTATTTTTATAGTTCTTTTAATTCAATCAGTTTTATTTTACCTTGAATAGAATTTCTAGGCTAAAATATAAATTACCTCCTTGTACTTTTGATTTTTTTCAATTAACCCCCTGTACTTTATAATTGTTTTAAATCAACAATTCTGTTAAAATTTTTACAAACACTGTTAAACCTCCTCGCATGCCCTAAGCCCCAAATCTCAAAAAAAAAATTCTCTCTTTTCTTTTACGTTCTCCCATCTCTTATTACAATTTTCTTTGGATCTTTTCTCAGTAGTTGGGATGATTTCGATTTGGATCAGAGAAGATTAATGTGTCTCTTTTATTCTACATTCCCCCATGGTCTCTACGTTCTACCATGACAACAAGCATTCTGCTTATTCTTGTTACTATTATTTTTTTTACCACAAACCAAATAAATAAATAACCAAGAGCTAAACCCTCATATTTTAGGAAGCCATGGGTAATCAAACTTACATCCACAACAACAAAAGCCATGGGTAATCAAACTTACATCTAAATCAAAATCATCCCAAACTACTAAGAAAAATCCAAAGAAAATTGTAATAAGAGATGGAATAACATAAAAGAAAAGAGATAATTTTTATTTATTTTTTGAGATTTGGAGCTTTAGACATATGAGGAGATTTAACAACGTTTGTAAATTTTTTAAAACAAAATTGAATTGTTGATTTGAAACAATTATAAAGTACAGGGAATAATTGAAACAATTAAAAGTAAAAGGGGGTAATTTGAAATATGATCAAAGTTCAAGAAAATAACTTATATTTTAGCCAAAATTCTATATCCTTATTGGACCTGATCAATCAATTTTATAGGATTTTGAAGGTTAGAGCTCACAATAGACATATTGAGGTTTATTTTAATTCTGACTGCGATAAAATAAAAATGTGTATGATCTAAACATAGACTTATATGAATTAAGAAATATTCATATTTTAATGCTTAATTCAAAAAAAATTACTAAGACATTAGGATTTTAATTGAGTTAAAAAGTTAAATACACTAAGACATTAAATTTAACAAATTAATTTAAATAAGATGAATTATCTAAACCATTGAAATGATTGAGTATAAGAACTAATTCAGATTAACAAAGGAAAGATCAAAGATGAATGAATACAGTTCTTTATTATAATTCCCAAATCATTCTTTAATCGTTTTTACATGTTTTTGATTATTTTTCTCTACAATTACTTTTTAATTTATTTTAATTCAACAATTATCATCAATAACCAAATCAAATTGTCCAAATTAAAGTGACTAGTGCAAATAATCCTTGATGCTTCAATGCTTGTTGGACAATAATCTTTCTCACTATTTTATTACTTGAAACAAATCAATATACTTGTCAAAATCGCAATAATACTCATTGGATGTGTGCACAAAAAACTTGTAAGAAGTTTTTTTTTTTTTTTTTTAAAGATTCGGGAGAAGGTAAAATCCCTTTAATAGTACAGTTGAATTCCTTAGTTGGTTTATATATGTCAAGAAGTGGCAACAGATTTCAGTTCACTAATTTTCTACTAATCGCGTGGCAAATTGTAATAATACACGCACAAGTTAGACTTTTAAAAAAGAGTGCTTACAGTCCAGGACATGTGCATTAATTATCATCCACAGTACACATTTCAACTGCAATGATCATTTGATCTTTTCATTTTCTAATAGAATCTAAATAGATATGCCTTCTCAGTAACGAAGCATCAAATATGATTACTTATCAATCTTTTAGCTTCTGCAACAACATTTCCTCGGCCTCTACATATCTCTAGTAAATAATAATTAATGAAACAAATAATCACACCCACCTCCTCTCCATTCTCTCTCTTATTTACTCTCTCAAGGTCCTTCACAACTAAAATAGCATGCATGTGGGTTAACCCTAGTTGCCAAATTCCCAAATCTCAGCTTTGCTTACACTTTGTCTTACGTTGGGTTGTGTCTGGCAGGTGGGTGAGTCTTTGAGGTTTGAAAGAAAGCTGGGTGGTACGACTTTGTCTTCACGTGGGTTTGATTTGAACAAAGGGTTGCTTACAGAGTTTCTAGGCATTTCACCCGCGGACCCCTCTGTTGGAAAAAAAAAAGTTAATAATCTTTGAAAAAGTTTACCATTTTATGCCATGCAAGCAAAGGTAGGAGATTTCACAGTCTATAGCTTCATGCATGACCGTCACCGTCTATGCCTTCTCACTGACAATTTGAAATTGAAAAAATGGTTACTTTTGATATTAGTAATTTTAATTTGCATATTTTTTTTTTTTTTGATAACATAATTTGCATATTTTAGCAGGCAGCACAGACTACAGAGAATAGATTGTACATGGCATTAATTGATGACTGACTCTTCCCTATTGCCAAATACGTTTCTACGACGCTACACGAGCTCTCTCTGAACACGTAAGAGTAGGCTCATGATTGAAGACTGACATTAACCTCTTACTCAATACAAACACAATTAAACACACTCTTTCTTGGCGCGTGGGTTTAATACCAACCCTATGAAAAAAGTTAGTAAAAGTCATCCCCATGGCCAGATGATTGAGATAAAAATAGCAATGGCATAATAATAACACTTGAAATTGGTAAAACAAGAGAAATTTTCTTTTCTGCACTTATCTGCTAGAAAAAGTTATTCATCTCTACCAACACTGCAGATCCTAACCATGAAGCTTTGGTTTTTTAAAAAAAATAATAGAAAATTATTCAGTTATCATCTCCCTCTAAATCAATGTAAACTAGACCACCCTCTTGAAACCCTAGACCCCACACATCTTAGAACCACAAGCATACACAACGTCAAGAGGAAAAAAATAGAAACATCCACCAACTTTTACACTAAAAAAATAAAGAAACACGGTAACACAAAAAAAAGGAGAAAAAAACCACCAAAGGAAAAGAGAAACATATGGTTTCCATGGAAGAGAGAGAAAAAATAGATTATAGGGTTTCCAACACCAGCGGAAGCCAGCAAGTGACTCAAGGCGCACTACTCTTGATGTTTGATCCCGTATATAGTAAATTGTTGAAAGCAAAGAGCAGGATCCTGCAGAAACAAAAATATGAGTGGGGGGAAACAACATAGTGTCGTGCTAATAATACTTTACGGAGAAAATAATAATAAATCGATGGAAGAAACGAAGCTGCAACTTGCAAGCAATTTTACCGTATTAGAGTTAGTGGGAATAGCATATACACAAACAAAGTCAAATACGGGGGAAGAAAAAGGAAAGAATGAAGTAACAAACTATTTTACCTTATATATAGCCATCAGAAAATAGGAGAAAAGGGTGATGATTGCAAAATTGAGAGATATAAGAAAATCACGAAGGTTTTACAAAGAGAAGCTAACACAGCTCTGTTGGCAGTATGCCCACCTCCGCTGCCAAAGAGAGATCCATTAAAAGGAGAAAGGAGGTGGACAGAATGCCAAGAAACTCTGTAAGCAACCCTTTGTTAAACCCACGTGAACACAACAAAAGCCTTCGTTGAAACTTCAGAGACTCTCACCCACACCACTAGCCACAGCCACAACGCAACATATAAGAGACAGAAGAAGGGTAAGCAAAGCTGAGATTGGGAATTTGGCAACTAGGGTTAAACATATGCTGCTGTATTTAAGATGTGAAGGGGCTTCAGAATAAATAAGAGAGAGAAGGGAGAAGAGGTGGGTGTGATTAATATTGTTTGATTTATTATTATTATTATTATTATTAATAGAGAGAGAGAGAGAGAGGAAATGTTGTTTCAGACTCAAAAAGATTGATAAGCAATGAGATTGGATGGTTCATTCCTGAGAAGGCATATTTAGAAAGATCAAAGGATCATCATAGTTGTTCTTCCCCCTTCCCTCCTCGTTCTTGATGAAACCCATTCTTCTTTCCATCAATCTTTCCTTTTTTTTCACCTTCCCTTCGACGCCCTCGATTCTGCTGCCCACAAAACGCACTTGTCTTTCTCTGCTTGCTGTGCTGGGTTGGATTAGTATGGGAAGCATACTAGTTTGTTTATTTATTTATTTTTATCATTCTGACGGAAAATTTTGACAAAGACCCAAATAAATTTTAAAGTATTTTATGAGATATTTAATGTATTTTTTAAATATTTATTTTAATTAACCATGTAAAGAAAAATGGTTTTTGGACATTCAAATTTTTATACTCATTTTGCACTGGTTAATGACATAAATTCTAAACTCGCAGCGTCTATTATTTACTTAATAAGCTAGCTATCAACTCTTTCATCTAATATATCGATTGATAGTTTATGATATACTATAAAAACACTTTGAGGGTATAAATTATAAAAATAAAATTAATTATAATTAAATATCAAAAATTGTATAAATATGATATTATGTATATACATGTAAATTTAGTGAATCATTTCATATGAAATGAGGTTATATGAGAGATTACAATCCATTGAAATATAAATAAAGAGTGATGGAAAAATATATCAAAATAAGGATGAAAAATTTACCTTAATTCGTAATTTATTGATTGACATCATCTCATATGATATGGTGTTATCAGTTATATGAAAGGATTCATTCTCAATTGTTTTTTTTCTTATAATTATATAATATTGTTTAGAAATTGCACTCTACTATGATAGAGTACAAGCTTTTGATAAGATCATTTACATAGAAAATGCAATTCCCCAGGAGCTGGTTTTTAAACTACTTAATTTGTACATAAAATTTATTCATGCAAATAGATCCATGTTAATTTATCTTTGAATTACAAGTTGGCGAGGAAAAGTTTCCTGCTTTTGTTATCTTACAAGAGTTTATTTTTCATAATATACTTTTGTTAAAATTGTTAAACAAATGTATATTTGACATTATAATTCTACATAATTATCATTTCGTAGTTCTTTAAAAAAATAAATTCCGTAACTTTTATATGAGATAGAGATAGAGGAGCGTTATGGAACATGGAGGCTCCGAAGCCCGCCTTTTCATTTCATTGATGGGACCAACCTCCCACTAGTTAAGAATCCAAGGTATCCTCTGTTCAACCGAAGAACTTAAAAAAAAATATCCAGTAAAAGAAAATGCTTTTGACCTATAAGATTAGACTTTAGACACATAGCAAGTATCCTATTTGTTTTGTCATAAAAAATGTAAAAGAAAATGGTCAATCTCTTCAATAATTACATTAAGTAGACACTTTTCTCTTCAGAGGTTCCTTTTTCCATTGAATAAATTCTGAGTGACACAACGAAAGAGATATGATTTAATCTTCCCTTTTGTCATCTGATACGTCGCACTCATCACGCCCACAAGCACAAACCCACGCCCCTTAGAAAAACTCACCAGCTCCAATATATTCACAAGAACAAACTCCCACACAAATAATTACCATGTCTTTTTTCTATACGTGCATTTATGAGACCAACCCATTTTACTTGCCTTATTTATTGCTTCAAATCTAACCATCTAACTATTGTCTCCACCCAATTTAATTTTTCTTTCACGTTTTCGAAGTTCAAACAACACAGACAGAAGAAAGCAGGTTCCGTTGATCCCATGAACATGACTTTTTCTTGGTCTGAGGTGTCTCTTCTCCGTTTTGTTAGTCTTTGTGGTACATACCAGATGGCTTTGTCAGAGCTATGATTAAATCATTGGAACAATGGAAATATATTTACCACTTTCTATTACGATAATTCTCTGTGTTCAACTTGCAATTTAATTCATAGATAGGAATTAGGACGACAAACTATAAGGTGGTGTTTGGTCAGGAGTTTTTCAGAGGATATTTATGTTTCTCAAGTATGGCTTTTAAAAATACCATGTTTATTTCAACGTTTTTCACCAAAAACCCATCTATCCAATTTGTCTGGATCTATGAGAAAGATAGATATCCGCACTGTTTAGAAACTTAATTTGAACCGGTTATCTGACTTTTAATGCACTGTTGATTTCATAAAGTTACCTAATTTTCCCAGTAAAGTTTTTTCCCACTAAACAACTTTTTTTATATTTTTCTACCTATCTCATCTTATCTATCTTTCCAATCATTTCTCTATCTATCTCATTTCTCTACTATTCCAAAAATATTTTCCGAACCAAACGCTTCCTAAAGGAATTTGGGCCAGTTTGATTTATGTTTTCAAAAACAATTTTTTAATTTTTTTTTTTAAATTTACTTAATAAAGTCTGTTTTGCAAAAATAATTCTAAAAATTATAACTTTTTTTTAGATTTTAGAATCAAATATTTTTATTTTATATTTTAACTTTTAATATAAAAAATAAATACATATTTTATTAATTATTTTATAAAACAACTTTATGAAAAAAAATCAAAACATAATCAAACACGCTCATTTTCGAGTCACTCGCTATGAGCCTAATACAATATTCATCGTCCAACGAAGAGTGAAAGTGTGCAAAAGCTGAATAAGGTGAAAAACAGAGCATAAAGTCCTTTCGTACTTTTACTGTAATAAATTAAAAATAATATTATCATTCAACCAACTTAGTGTCTTCGTATCAAACAGAACTAAGAGGCATTGCAGCAATGATAAATGGAAAAAAAAATATTTTCACTATTAATTTTTTTTTTTTATCTACCCAAAAAAAAATTGAAAAGTAAAGAGTAGAAGGGTAGCTAGCTAGCAGCTACTAGTCTCTCGAGGTGAGTATAGATAATCAACCGATTCTTCGTTTCCAAGTTTAGATTCTTCTTCTTTTTTCTTAAACTCATTTCAAATGTACAATTATAATGAATGTAATATTATTAATTGGAGTAATTATTTAGTTTATTTTAGTATAAATTAATGATGTACTCTCATTATGATTAGGATGCGTAAAATTTTATGAAGTATAAATTTCCAATTGAAGTTTTCTTCTTTCGTTGGTAATTAGAATGACTTATCAAAGTAAATATTTTATTAAGAAGAAGAAAGAAAAGTGGACAGAAAAGTTGTTTGATATTTCGAAAAATAGACTGGAGGAGATACAGAAGAAACAACTTTCGCGTCCACTTTCAGTTTAACCTTTCAAAAAGGTAAATGCGCTTTGCACCCTGCACTCTATGCAGCGCAAGCGTCAACTTTTATTCTTCTTTTATATTTCCTTTATTGAAAAGTATATTAAGGTGTGGTGCAACGGTGGGGACTAGATTTCTATTTCGCCAACTAATATAGTGGGGATGTCCAAGGTATAAATGTTTGGAGGACACAAACGAAAATGAGTAAAAAGGATGCTTACCTTTTATCGTTTTCTCTTGCTGCAGCAGGGTTTTACTTTTAATAACACGGGAAGATCAATAATGGAAATTGGTCTAAAGTACTCATTAGGCCATTTAAATATGCAGATTCAATTGACTAGTCTAGTGATTGGATATTAAAGCAATTTAAGAGGCCAACCTAAGAAGAGTGATATTACCCACCGTTGGAAATAGGGACTTGCGAGACTTCACCTAATTTGCAGAACTCGATGCAGAGGGAATCCACCATTCTTCATGATTATGAGCCATTGGCGTTCAAGTGGAGCGGCTCTCATGTACTGCACCATCGTTTTCGTTATTTTCTACTTAAAAAATCTTATGGTAATGATTCATCCTTTTAACTTCGCGCCCTCCAGGAAAAAATGTTTGTCATTTTAAATGACACAAAGTTATGTCATTTTTAATGAAATTACGTCGTTTTAATAAGATTTTACATTCTTTCTCCTTCATTTTCTTTTTATTTCTAATTTTATAAATTAGAAAAAACGACTAAACACACCAAAACGACGTAGTGTCTAAGTCTATCAGTCTAACGATATATATTACATGATAAAAATATGTCGTTTTGGTATATTTTGTCATTTTTCTAATTTATAAAATTAGAAATAAAAAGAAAATAGAGGAGAGAGAATGTTAGAACACACCAAAACGATGTAGTTTCATTAAAAATGACATAACTTTGTGTCATTTAAAATGACAAATATTTTTCCCATTAGAAATTTAAGAAACTATTAGAGTAAATATTTTTTTTTGTTTCTCATCAAATTTTACGATGCTCACTTTAGTCCCTAGCAAATAAAAAGACTATTCATGGTCCATAAAAAATTCAAAATAGATACAATTAGTTGAAATCGTAGTACCTCACAAATTAAAAAAAGACCAACATTAGTCCCTCAAAAGGACTAAAATGGATCCATTTTGAATTTCATAGAAACCAAGAATACAAATAGCTTTTTTATTTGCTAGGGACTAAAGCGGACATCGTGAAATTTGCTGAGAACCGAAAATGGTATTTACTCAAAGTATTAATTCTATTTTCTCTATTCTAATATGTATTCTTAAGTGGCATAAGTGAGTAATTTACGGATTTATCAAATCAATTTTCCATAGCTAATCATGAGATGTAGGGTTTGTTTGGATAGGTTTTTTTTATAGCCAAAAGCTATTTTTTTTTTCAAAAAGAAAAAAATAAATATTTTTACTATAAAATTTATTTAGATGTCTGCTTTTAAAAAAACAGAAGTCACAAAAAAAAGATAAAAATCTATTTGTTTTTTATCTAAAAATTTTAGTTTCTAAAAAAAGCAAAAATCAAATATTTTTTTTCAAATTTTTTTTTTTAAAAAATTTAAATAACTTTAACTTTTATAAAAATAAGCAAGGCATAAAATGTCACTTTTATTATAAGTCCATCCAACGGACCCTTATCATGAGAGTTTAAATTTTTCTCGTTCATTTTTTTTTATACACAATCATCTTACTTAAATGAGAACATATGGAATATTTTTTAAAATTTAATATATTAAATTGAAGTTATTTATTTAATATTTTCTATATTAAGTAATTAGAAATATTTTCATGGAAAAAGATTTAAATCCTCTTGATGAAGCATCCTAGCGATCATCTCAATCACTTAAATAAAAAATTGACTACTGAATAAAATTATATCAATCTCTCTAGTTAAAATAACTTTTTTTTTTCCTGTTATCTTATTAGTTTTCTTTTTTAACTAAGTTGTCAGTATTAATTAAAGGAAAATATTTCTTTTATATTGCATAAAACAAAATTGTTTCGAGTACATATAAAAAATGGATGAGATTTTTTTTTTTTCTCTCGTATTCTTAATGGATCCTACCCATTTTTTTAAGTATTGTACAAGATAATTTTATTTAACGCAACATAAAAGTTGATAAACCTTTAGTTTATCTTGTTTTATGGACTAAAATAATATGAATTATCTAGTTGAACAAGTCAAAAATTAGGGTTTTAAAATGATAATCATGAACATTATCTAATTGTTGGAACTAAATAATATATTTGCTATTTTTGAAGGGATTTGATAACAAATGGATTCAAATATGAAGATTTGAATAAAGGGAGATCAAATCAGAAAAGATATGGATAGATGGAAAGCAAAACAAAAAGATTTGAAGATCTTATCAAGATTCCCAAGTTGTTAGAAGAGTGAGCTTAAGCCCCCATTTAGAAGCTTAAGCTCCCTAAAAACGCAAATAGCTACTGCCTCTGGGCCCTTAAGCCCCCAACTCAGGGCTTAAACGCGACACAAGAAGAAAGTTTTGTCGCGAGGAGCGCGCTTAAGCTTCCTCCATAGCGCTTAAGCGCTCAACGCGAATCTAAAATCACCGTCCTAGGGCGCTTAAGCGCGCTACAGAAAGCTTAAGCGCCCAGTCAAATCCAACTTAGGCCCATTCAATGTGTTTTATTGGGATACAAACTCTTGGCCAATAAAAGGACCATTGGGGACCAGAAATACATAACTTTCACATTGCAAAACAACTCTTGGGTGCTTGGAGGCTGAAGGAACGCGGAGAAATATCAGATTCATGTTCGTGAGCGGCGGAGACGGATCATCATCAAGTTTTCACTGGAGATATTGAAGATTCACCAATCACCTATGGAGTTTGAGGGAGCTTTTCTATTTTCTTTTGTTCTTGATTTTGCTATGTCAGGCTAAATCTTTTAAGTAGTTAGGGTTAGATGGATTTTAGTCGATTTATTATGCTTTGAACAATTCGTCTGTTAATTTTCCTTTATGTCATGAATGAAGTTATCTGTTTTTAATGCTTTATATAGGCTTGAATCTTATATAATGATCATCGGTAAATGCATGACAATAGGGATGTTGGTGTGTGATCCATATCTGATAACTTCGTCGTAAACGTTATGATTCCAGGGATAGACATAGGATTTGCGTAATCTTTAAGATTCTTGAACTTAATGCTTATGTTCTTGGGGAATAACCGGGGAACTAGGGTTCTTCCAAGATCGTGAAGGTTTAGGGTAACAAGGGATTGAGCCATAATCACATGCGAAAGAAATGATTAGATTGATACTAAGGACGATTAACATTTAGAAGGAATTCAAACATAATAAAGAGATTAAAGGAAATCGAACCCCTAGCTACGTTTTTATTTTATCAACTTATTCAAATCTTTAATTTCTTGTCTTTAATTCTTGCGAGTAATTAGCTTTAATATTTAATATTTTAATTTTGCAATTCAAATCTTGTTTCCAAATACAATTTGATTGTCCAACTTAAGTTGCGATAGTGAATTGGTGCTTGAACCATAATCCTCGTGAGAACGATCTCTTACTTAACACATTATATTACTTGTACGATCGGTGCACTTGTCGTGAGTAGCAACAAAAGTCATATTCCCCTTAATTATTAAAAGCATACAAATGGGACAAAGGATTTGATTTCTATTACTGGAGATAAGCAACCTTAGATCCTGGTAAATTAATTAAGGGCAAGTTTGGGAACAAATAGAGGGAACCGACTCTTCGTTCATAAGGTATGAGCAAGTGTAACCAAATTCAGCAGTCCGTGTGAAATCAGGGAACACGCAGTCAAGGAGAAACTTGCTGAACTCATACTAAGAACGTGGCAAGCTTTCTTAAGACTAAAGATTTATAGTTTGGAAATTGGCTCGTATAAACCTCCTATCATGGAATCAGAACAAAAGTTGAGAAAAAAGGTAAAAAAAAAAAAAAGTGAACGAAAGATGAATTAAAATTTAAGCAGGGGATATGAAGTAATAAGACACACAAATAATTT
Organism: Gastrolobium bilobum; assembly: GCF_033153095.1. NCBI lineage: Eukaryota > Viridiplantae > Streptophyta > Magnoliopsida > Fabales > Fabaceae > Gastrolobium > Gastrolobium bilobum. The sequence continues at coordinate 125,132 of NW_026895311.1, read as the reverse complement.
TTTTTTTTTTTTAAAAATTACGTGGGTGGTCGTGGGGAAGTAGAAAGGATGCGAAAAGAATGAGAATATAGAGAGTACGCTTTCATGTGTAAAAAGATTCTTATCTTTTTCGTCTCCTTGCATCCAGAGCTACTAGATTTACTGTCGTCAGATCTCAAGCAGCCTTATTTCAAATGCATGCGAACTCACATCCCATGCACGCCGATTGTATTGTAATTGGAGTTTGTTACTTTAATGAGTACAGCATACGTATAACTTGTATACAATAAATGATTCGAATTCTGTACTAACAAATAAATAAATAAATAAAGGGCTCGTTTGGTGGACGAGATAAGATAAAGGTATGATATGATATGGGGTTGATAAGAGTATGATATGATATGAGGCTGATAAGCCTATATTATGTCCTGTGTTTGATGAACACTTGATTAGCAATCTGATAAGATTGTGTAGAAGGAGAAAGGAGAAAGAAAAAACAAAATATAATGTAATAAATACAAATATATTGGGTAGCGTGGAGATATATTGGATAGCGTGAGAATATATTGGGTATTCAATATTATTATCCTATCATGTTGAATCCTAACCAAGCTCCCCCCATAGGATAAGAAATCATGTATTGGATAGGATAAAATGAGACAATAAGATAAGCTAATCATATCTTATTGACCTACCAAACAAGAGATAAAAGTAGGATATGATAAGTTATCCTATCCTATCTTCTTTATCAGGTGCTCCAAATAAGCCCAAAGAGATTAGTGATTGAATTTAAACGGTCAGGTTACCAGAGTTTTGCATTGAAAAACCATTTGATTTTAATAAGTTCTCATTGATTGTGTTGGGTAGTGACCATGGAGATTGGAAACGATTTAAACCGAGGATTTCCGTATATAAAAAATGGATATTAAAAACATAGCATAGACAATAATAGATGCCATAAAATTATCAGGTTCACATTATCCTATCCACAAACGATTTTAAGATAAAAAAATGTGTAGTTTTTAAATCACCGTATAATTAAACGTGCCACCTTGAATTTTATAATCATCAACCTCATCAGGAATAGTAAAATTTGTAAGATGTGTGGTGGAATTCTTCAAAATATCAAAAGTGGTCATGATATCATGAAGTGGAAATAGAATAAGGATTCAGTGGCCTGGAAAAAGAAAGATCGGACCTCAATAAATAGGGTTTAATGTTTATGCTCTTGTTGCAGAAAAAATATTTTTGCTATACTCATAAAAATAAATGAGTTTGGATGCTAATTTTTTTATTTTTTTATTTATAATAAAATTCATTTACTTTTATGTTAACTTGGTGTAAACTTTTTTTTTTCTTACAGCACAAAATTTTTTAACCATATGAATACGATTGATAATTTGATTTCGACATTCTGTGTCTCATGTGACTCTCTGAGCTAACAGGACAAGATTTTTGGCACAGAAGTTGACCGAACCGTACGTGTTTGGATCTTTGATGAAGGCTAGGGGTATCGATGGAGCTAGGAAGATATCTGAGTCTGAGCTGGCTTTGAACTTTGAAGACCTGGGTTTCAAAAACTAAATGATGAGGTCTATGACGATGTATTTGATGTTGATGTGGGTGAGCCTCTTTCCAGCTCCCACGCCACGTGACTATCTTTTTATCTGTCTCTCTCTATTTGGTGAATTGATCTTTGATGCTACTGTTACACCAAAGATTCAGTATATCTCACCAATAGAAATATTACATGTCAATTAATTTTTTTTTTTCTGCCAAATTTTTTTCTCTCCTATAATGTGTAATGCTCTTATTGGTAGGATGCACTGAATCTGGGTGAAACAGTAACACCAAAATTTTATTCATAACCTATTTGCGGGAGCACTGCAAATCTCAGTAGCCAGATTTTAAAAAAGAAACAGATCAAAACCTCTATGCATATGTGACATCCAAGTGATACTCATTATTACCAACTATACTTCCAATACTTTACCCCCATAAACAAAATCCACTAATCATTGCAATTTAAGTTTCTGTTGGCAATGGTAAAAGCACAAAATTCTTTACAAAAAATTCTTTTATTAACAGATCAAATGATAAATTATAATAAATAGACTAACATTATATCTCAATCCAAAATTTTAAACCAATAAATTTATAGAATTTTCTGCACTTATATAATCCTCGTTTGATATATTTCTAATTGATATGAAAATTCATCACTATTTTCACTTAGATATTTCCAGAGGTTTCTACTAGAAAGAGAGATAGAGAGAGAAGTTTCCACCACTATTCAAAGTTTTCCTACAAATGACACGTTTGAGAATAGTTAATTCCTACTTCAAACTATCTTGTTTATTACTGATATTGATCTCTAAAATTTTCAGATAATAAACGAACTCTTTTTTTTATAAGTGAAAATTGAATGTATAACTTAATATAAATTATTTGAGTCTCTCACCACTAGACGAAACCTAGTAGCTTATAAATGAACTCTTCTAGCAAAAGGTATTAAACTATTAGTGTAATCAATTATAGCTGTCCGGTTCAAATTAGTGAACACTTAAGCAAGAAGAAATTTGTCAAGCTTAAAGTACCGATAGGTTTCTTAAGGCAATAGAATTATGGTTTGGAAGCGGGCTGATATATAAACCTTAGATCAGAATCGGGAAATAAAAAAGGGATGAAGGATGAATTTAAATGAAAAATGGATTAAAGAGGGGGGAAACAAAATGAAAAATATGGTGGATAAAAAACAGGTAAAGAAAGAAAACACAGAAATAAATAAAAAATTTAATAAGGCCTGTATGCTTCACATGCATAGTGAAGAATATTACATGTAGTATGGTAAGATTATCAAGTTTAATATTATACCTTGGGCGTTCCTAAAAAATTATGAACATGGTAGCAGAGGTAACAAATGGAAGATACCCTCTGAAGTTGAAAGCAGCATTCAAAGTATTAACTAATGCTAACGCCCAACAAAAAAGTACCTCCATGACACGTTTTGAAGGAGAAGGGACAACGTGTAAAGAACCTTTAGATACACCACCCCAAAAGTTAGCTCAAGGGGTGGAAGTGCCCAAGGCCTTATAAAGGCCATATTAGTTGCTCATCCAATCAATGTGGGACTATATATCTCAACACGCCCCCTCACACAAGAGCCCTTTAGACTAGAAGTGTGGAAATTACACAGGCCTATTTTTGGTTTACCTTTTTGTGTTTTTATTTTTATTTTAATTCCACTTTTTAAAGCGGGGGACGGTGAGACTCTGATACCATGTAAAGAACCTTTGGATACACCACCCCAAAAGCAAGCTCAAGAGGTGGGAGTGTCCAAGGCCTTATAAAGGCCTATTAGTTGCGCATCCAATCAATGTGGGACTATATATCTCAACACAATGTGCCCGCAAAGAGTGAAATTAAAAAAAAAAAAAAAAAACACCTTGCTCTCTAGATTTAGTAATCAAAAGCAATATGACTTCAAAGAAATATTGTGTGTAAATAACCAATTCAACGTAAAATATTTCAATTGTTGGATAAGAATTTTTTTAATGGTTTATATTATTCTCTAATATTGTGGTGCCAAAATTCTTAAAGGCAATAAAATTCGGTTTATAAACACCATTCTTAATTACCTACAATTTTTGAAAGATTTTTACTTATAAATCATTAAACTTTAGGCTCTCTTCAACTGTCTGATATTTGAATTTACAATGTACAACTTATTTTCAAAAGCAGACATTACATATATTTCTGCTACTCCAAAATGCCTATCAGATTTCATAAAGGACGAAATAAGGATAACAATTCCACATAAATTCCCAGAAGCTAATAGTGTACTTTGAATCAATTCGGATGTTGCTTAGATCAAAGACAGATATAATCCAACCATGTTTATGTTAAACACCCATTCTTCAGAAATTGAGTACCATCATCGTGTAGATTTTGTATACTTACCGGAAACTGAAGATTTATATTGTAGACTTATGTTGCAGACATACGTGTTGTGTATTTTCAGTCTCAGAAGTCGAATATCAGAATAATCAGGAAATTGTGAAAGAATTTATCACACCAGTACCAGGGGCAAAGGATCTTTACTTCCTAACAATATGCTTGTTTATAGATTAAAACTCTTGAAAAAGAATTTACAGATTACTGGTTGTCTAGAGGGAATTTAGAGATTTGTACTGCCGCAATGATCAATTCTGCGCTAACTGACTTTTTAGTGAAATGGGAACTATATCATTGAGTTTCAAGCAATGGGATCCTAGTGGGAGTTATTTTACTGTCCACAACATGTCCTGGGTTTTGATCTTGAGGACAAGATGAAACTTCAGGGAGGGTATTATTAGCAACAACAGGCCCCAATTAGAAAAGTATATGTAGAAATAAGGAAAACTAGGGAAAGTATGTGAAAAGAAATAAGGATGGGCCCAAAGAGCCGAGTAGGCCAGCCTCAGTTATTTAGGCCTCTTTAGTTAAAGTTGTTAGAGATACTTAACCCTCTAACTGCAGTAGTAGAGAGGTAGGATATAAATAGAGGAAGAGAATGTAAGTGAATTCAATTAGTTACAAGACAATGCTCCCTAATTCCAGGGAAAATTTTCTTTTGTACACCATTTTGTTTTCTTTTGATCTTTGGATACCCATTGATCCAGATTTGGAGGAGGAAACTCAATAAAATTCCCCAACTTTCTTTCTGTTATTCCCTAGTTTCTGGTCCAGGTCTATCACCCTCCCCCACACCAGGTGTTTGGACATCATTGGTAACCAAACAAATATTTTATTTTATTTTTGAATAAATAAACACCAAACTAAAACTTTCAAACCAAATATGCTTTTCTACATGGGAGGATGAAATCTCATAGTTAATACTAATAGTTAGTAATGCCTTGAATTCCTAGCTATAGCAGAAAATTGTATTTCAGTTTAAAGATCCTCATTCAGTCTAAATGCTGAACAATTTTTCACTCTAACCTAATACAGCCCACTGTTGACAATGCAAAGCCCAACAATACAAGGCAACATAATAACAAAGAAACAGTCCATAGAAATACTGATAAGTGTTCTGCTTGTTTAGTTGACAGATATCCAACAAACCATGACAGATCAGCATGTGATTACTTAGAGGAGGCTGTTATTCAGTTACACGTTTGTTAGCTTTTCTTCTCTTTTCTTTATCTGATATATATGTATTCATGTAACAGAATTATTCATAATTCAACAAACAGTTCATTCTATTCAATATGAGATTTTCCATTTTCTCTCTGATTATCAAGATAACCAAAAGATAAAAAATGAAACTTTCAACTTATTCTAAAGGGTCGCAAAAGTCAAAGATCCATGTGAGCAATATAATTCAGTTTTCAGAATACTCAGCATCTTACTATGTATTACTAATTTAATACACTTGATGAATGAAAATATACATTTAAGTACTGTACTTTGGCTATAGTCCAATACACAACCCTGGTTGTTGCAAGAATCCAAACACCTGGTCACGTGTGTCAAGGAAGTTTTAAAACATCAAATTGAATACTTAAAATAATATATCGATTCTCGAATACAACAATAAGAAATATAATTCACAGAGCAACTATCTCGAATACTGTCAATATAAAACTTTTTGCAACATCATTTTATCGAATATTACCACAACAAAGAATTTGAAATCACAAATAGTTACCTTATTCAAACTCTTTTAATGAATGTGCGACGAATCAAAATTAAATCTAAAGCATAATCCCTGAAGAAAACAACTCCCCTGATCAGAATAACAGAGTTCTAAATTGACGTCATGATTGCGACTAAACTTACTTTTAAAGTCCATTTTAGGAGTCACTCACACATTAAGCAGGCAGATTAACCATTGAAATTCTCAGTTAGGATTATTATCGGTTTCCAAATCTTGATAAGAGCAGTAAAATCTGCACTGCCCTCACACAATTGATGGCAGAAAAAAGGAGAGATCAGGGAATATCGCGATGGCGGTTTCTAGTCGAACTTCCTACTCTTCACTCTTATAATAAAAGTGTCCACGCCATATTTACCAAAAAAAAGAAAAAAAGTGTCCACGCCATTTCATTAATCAGTCTCGCACACAGCTTCGAGGACGGTTATAAAAGTGAAAATTGACAGTAACCTCAATAGTGTCCCTGTAAATGGGCCAGGCTGGCCAAGACGTAGGCCAGCCTATGGCTCGGCCTACATTGAGTCCAATCCAGATCCGGCCTTTTAGGAAAGTAGAGTAGGTTTAGACTTATAAAAAAGCTTTTTTTAATAAATAGGTTATAGGCCAATTTTGTCAAATCCGGCCTACAGCCTTGTAGGCTGGCCTATTTAATTTATTAAAATAAAATAATAAAATAATATTTATTTTATGTGGCAAAGACACGAAGTACCAAATACCAATATCTCTTATTTTTTGTGCTATTTTATTTTATGAAAGGAAAACTTGTCTAATGTTTCCAAATTTTACATGTTGTTGCAGCTTAATACCATGGAGCAATGGGTACCTTGCTGGATTATGATGTTATTGATGAAGATCTTTCAATAATAATCTTCTTTCCCTTGTCTTGATGGTGGTTTAAAGATTTTTAGATGAATGACATTCTCTTGTAGACTTTATTTCAGCATACAGTAATTATATTTTTCTTATTTTTTCCATTTCTTTGACTCTATTCCTCTATGATATACATTCTAGAGCTGAGGTATTATGTTGACTCTTTCTTGTTTGTCATTTTTTTCTTATGAGAAGTACTAGTGCATGCATGAATGGAACTTTCTTTGCTCTATACAATTATTTTTTTTGCTTAGTATATATAGTGGGAGGCCTACAAGGCCTGTAGGGCATGTTAGGCTTTCTTATTTTTGAAAATGGGTCGGGTTTGGCCTACAAATAAAGCTTTTAATAGGCCAGATAGACTGAATTTTTTTTTACGTAGGCTTGGGCCAGGATGGCCAAAGCCCAGCCTATTTACACCCCTAGGTGTCCCTATGCCTTTTTTGGGCTACGGTTTTCAACCCCATAATAATTAAGGGCTTTTTGTTTAGGAGTAAAAAGAGTAACACCTTTTCCATGTTAGGGAGTTTTAACTCATAAAAATAACCTCAATGATTAATTTCTAGTAAGATCACCAAGATACATTATTTGGATTTGCAATTTAAATAAACAATTAAATAATTACTTGACACTCGATTTTTTTTATTATGATGATTATATGTCTCAAATAATTATTAAAATGTGATATCCGAAAAGATATAATCGTATGAATTTTTTAATCAGAACCTAACTTAAAATTTTATTGATCTTTTTTTTTATAAAGAGAGTAAAAATGTGGGATTTATAATTCATTTAAAAGCTTCAGTTAAAGCATATTTAAAAATAAGATTCTTAAATGTTAGATGCTAGGAATCCAACTTTACATTGATACAGTGTATAAAGTAGTTTATATACAGTATCCAAAAAAAAAATAGTTTATATACAAAACCGATAAATGGTGATAGTTAATTTAACATTTTCGTATAGGGTGCAGCTATTATTAATATTAACATTCATATATTCACTTAAATAATGATAGTGTAGTTGACATCAGAGAACAAAGAACTGAGTTGGTGATGGTGAGAGTATGTATTTGATTATCTTTAGTACCGTCTTTAGAAGGGATTTAAAATTTTAATTCCAATACGTGCCCCGAATCAGATTAGTCGCAAAATAATGAATCGATTGAAATATTTAAAAAAAATAAAAAAATCATATATTCGTACAGATTAATAATTGTCTTAATCAATATCAATAACTTCAAGTACAATAAGTTCAGACTCTTTAAATAAGTTAAACGGTATAATCGTATGATTTTCATTTTTATTTTAATCAGAACTCTTTAAATAATTTCACCATATTCTGAAACATGTATTTGCACTCCTAATTCCAGCCTTTATTTACTATTTCATGTATTTAATCAATTTCTGGCTGCTTAAACTTTTTAAATTGATTCAACTGAATGAGTAAACGATATTTATTACTCATCGAACCCTAAATAATTAATTGTGGACATTACCTTCTTATGGATATCAAATTTAAAAATATATACTTTGTTTGACATGTCTTTGGTTACATAATAATGGAATAGATTATTTTACTTATTTTTTTTTTTTCTGTCTATGTTTGCTTATCATTCTAAAAGATCATTAGATCATAATCTTGATTAAAATTTATCTTTCTCTCTCCTCTTTAGATTCTGATATAACGGTATCCGAGAGTAGTAGACAGATAAAATAATAGGTATTTATATTCAGACTATAAATTATGCAAATTGATAGAGAGAGGGGAGGTGAGAGAAAGAGTGTGGGAGACACGAGAAAAAAGGGGGAAAATATTTATTTTATTTTGCAAATTTCCATTGTAAGGTAGTTGTAAGAATCTGCACTGTTAATTAAGGAATTTAATTAATAAATTATGAGAAAATAGGAAATGATTCCATAATTAACCCTAATAATTATTTTGAGGCTTTCATAATTATAGTAAGTGAGTAATAATGCTGAAAGTCGCTTTTCGGAAGAAAAATGCAGATACCGGTTCTGCTAGTCGGTATAAATGAGTATCGAAAAAGTATCTCAGAAAATTATAATGAGTACATGATAATTACTAGAATAATATGTAGGACATGTAAAATGAGTTTCAAGTCCAAATAATGAGAACTGGTGCTAGAAACCGGTACTGGCTTGGAAAAGCGCGTACCAGAAAAATGCTCAGAAAATTATAAGAAAAATATGATAATTCTTGGAAAAATGTTTAGTTTCAGATTCCAAAGTTTGGGATTAAAATGCTAAGCGTAGCAATTAAAGTTAATACTGTGTGTTAATTGGGTAAGTGACTATAAATACTCATTTCTAAGGGCACAATGCCCTAGAAAACAGATTTGAACGTGAGTGTGTGAGGGTGGCTGACCAGCTTGGCTGCTCCTTGGGGTTTCTTCTCCATTTTGGGTCCAAGAAACTTTCTTTCTTGATTTTCTTCACACTTTCACTTGGGAAACACTTGGTGAGGGTGAGAGCTAGCTTTGGGACTCTATTGCTGGTCTTTTCTGAGTTGAGAGAGCTGCTGTGTGTGAGGTTTTGAGGCTGACTTGAGTTGTTTGTTTGTGGGAGCCTTTGTTTTGACACTGAGAGGTCCAAGAAGCTTCCTTTGTGTTGAAAGGTCCAAGCTTGTTGATCCATTTTCGTGTACCTTGTTGAGTCAGTCTTGAGGGGCTGATTGTGAGCTCCAATGAGCAACCTCTTCTTCTGTTTTGAGCTGGGGTATGTGTACCAACCTTTGAACTTGAGTTCCATGCTTTAAAAATGAAAGCTTGATGCATCTAAAGGCTGAAAGATGATAACTTGTTGTTGGGTAATGTTGAACACACCTAGAAATGCATGTTTAGGTGCTTAAAATCAGTAAAAACCCAGCCTTGATGGATATCTTCACGAAATGCAGTTTCTGCATTCTGTCGTGAAATATCCGGATATCTGCCCGATGAATATCCGGATATGTGATATCCGGATATGGGATTTGGGTATCCGGATATCCAATATCCGGATATGGGATTCTGGATATCCGGATATGTAATATCCAGATATTTCCAGTGAGATATCCGGATATGTGATATCCGGATATGTGATATCCGGATATGGTCCCGAGGAATATCCGGATATTTTGGGATTTCGAAGAACAGTGGCTGTGCTGTGTGTACAGTAGGCTATTGGGGGTTTGTGGACCCTAGATTGATGAAGTGGAACTTCTATAATTAATGAACTAACTCAGAATCGTTGTGATTAAGGACTTATTGCTTGGCATGGAGCCTTAAGACGTAAAACATAAGGAAAGGCATTGTCTTTAATTTATATGCTTGTGTCGCATTATTATTGATATAGAATTGGTCCATAACAGATTGTGAATCTGTTGTGTTTGGACTTTGAGCTGTGGACTCTTGGCCTTGGGTGTTAGCTTGCAAGGTAAGCTTTCGTGTCCTCGGTTTAGCCATGTTGTGGTTCCACCATGTCCCATGGGGGTGTGGTTGTATGCATGCTGTGTTACATGCTTTGAATATTTGAAATGCTGATGAGCTTTATGTGTAATGGCTTTTAATATGCATGTGTTGTTTCATCTTAACGGTAAGCCTGTGTATGTAGCGTCATACGATATGGTGATCCGGGGTGAATGCAAGTAGCGTATTGCACTAGTGTGGGTATTTGCGTATGTAAATCCTGCATTTCTTTAGCCAGTAGAATAGAATTGACACACATGACATGATTATATGCTGCATTGCACTATTTTAGAACTTGTGATGATATCTGCTTTTAAACTTATATTGCACATGTAAGTGAGCTTGAGGTGGAAGATCCTTGAGGACCCCTTGTCTTACTGAGATTTCTTGTTTAGAGATCTCACCCCACGTTTGGGGAATGCTTATTTCAGGTTCCGGTAGTTTGGTGACTGATGCCTCTGGGGGCAGGAGGCTAGAGCTTAGTTGATGATATTATGCTGTTTGCTGCCATGACTGGTTATGGATGTTGTTTATGTTTTCCGTTATTTATGTTTACGTTGTTGTTGAGACTGATGTTGGGCGTGTTGCCTTATTTGAGTGAGCATGGGGATTGTCCATGACACTTTATGTTAGTATTTTAGATTGGAGTTGTATAAACTGTTAGATGGTCCGGTCTACGTTGTTGTAGTTCCGTGACTAGAGCCACACTTTTATTATTTATGTTATGAGGTATTTTCAGATAGCTGTTCTATTGCAATTACATACAGACGTTGTTTTATTAATTGATTAATAAGTAAGTTGGTAATGATAATGATATCATAATTGAAAATAAAAAGATATTCCACATTTTTAATTAAGCGCTGCTTAATACGATAGTATGATAACATTACCGGATATATACGGGCTGTTACAGTAGTCAAAATAAGAGTACGCATAATAACTTATCTCTATTTTTTATTAAATTAATTTATGTGTATCTTACTAATAAATCTTTTCTTGTAGAAATTAAATATAGAGATAAACTATTGTGTTTATCTTTTTTTTCATGTCTATTTTATTTATTCATTCTCGACACTATTGGATAAGAAAAAGAGAGAAAATGGTGAATATTATTTATATATGTGTTAGAAATAAATGATTAAGGTAAAGATTAAAAAAAGATCTTTATCCCATGAATGGAGATTTTAACAGGCCATTCCCCGCCACGGAAACAAAACGCAGAGACCTGAAACCTGGAAAGACAAGAGGATTAGAGGAATGGGAGTAGAATGGGCTGAACTACAGCCAGAAATTGTGGAATTAATCTCGAAAAGCTTAACCATTTATGCCGATTACCTTCGATTCCGATGCGTGTGTCACAGCTGGCGATCCTCCCTCCCCAAAACCCCTCTCCATCTCCCACCCCAACTCCCCTGGCTCATGCTTTCTTCCCGAGCTTTCTTCGACCTTTCTAACAACAAAACCCATCTCCTCAATCTTCCCTTATCTTCTCATCGCACCCGAATCTGCGGTTCCTCTCATGGCTGGCTTGTTATTCTCGACGAAACCCCCGAGGTTCGTCTTTTAAACCCCATAACACGTGCCACAATTGCTCTTCCTCCACTTTACACTTTCCCAAACGTTACGAGTTTCAATTATTCTAATATCGGCCGAGAATACTTAATTAGAAACCCTTATGGTGGCGTCGATGCTTTCAATTTGAGGCAGATGTGTAATTCTTTCCTCAGAAAGGTTGTACTGTCATCGAGCCCATCGCAAAGCGATGATGATTTCACTGCATTTGCCATTGCTGGTCATAATAATTTGGCCTTCTGCAGAAAGGGTTATGATTCTTGGGTTTTCGTAATTGAAGAACTATATTCTTGGGAAGATGCTGTTCATCATAATGGGTTGTTTTTTGCGGTGAGCAAGGGAGGAATAATTGCAGTGTGTGATGTTGATGGTTCTTTCCCACCTCATGTATCGATTATTCAGACAACAGCTCCGATGCAATTCTCTGGTGATATCCATTATATAGTGTTTTCTGGGGAGGACATGTTATTGGTCACTCGGATTCTAGAACATGATTTTTCTGATGAAGGAGATGAATCGAATTTGGTGTATAGGACGGTGGGGTTCGAGATTTTTAAGATGAATTGGAGTTTGCTGAAGTGGCAAAAAATTGAAACTTTGGGCGACCGCATGTTGTTTATTGGGGGAAATTCTTCGCTTTCTTTTTCTGCTTCTGATTTTGTGGGATGTTTTGCAGATTGCATCTATTACACTGATGATTATTCGGAGTCTAATCACGATGATGCCTATGGGAAACATGATTTAGGCATCTTCAGATTATGGGATCAGAGTATTGAGCCGTTGCCCTGTTATCCTCGGAATTCATATTCTCGGTTAGGTTGGCCTCTCCCAATTTGGGTTTCGCCAAATCCATGCTAATTTGGGAATCTCAATGTGTAAGTTTAGTTGTTTGTGTTTGTATGTATCTGGGTTCCTTCAAGGGGGGGAAATTACTCTTTTATATTTAAGCCAAATAAATAAATGCCTTATGATCATGGATAGCAGCTTGCCTTATTGGATGGTATATATTCATGTACATTGTACTATGGAAACATGGAACTGTAAACGAGTAAAGTTATTTTCAGGTGGCCTTTGTGATACATATGGTAACCTGTTTTATTGTAAATTTGTAATGTATGACTATTTAAATAGTTGGTGAATTTGGTTTGGATTAGATTGAAAGAGAGATTGTTTTATGCTTGATGAAGAAGGAATTCTGATGTGAAGAAGATAATTACCAACCAATCAACCATTAACACGATGTTTTGAGTTATTGAACATATATTGTGTTTTAGATTTCAAACTTCTCGGTTTAACTTTATTAGAATGGGGCACCGTGCCTCATCGTGCGTACTGAATATATGCATAACTATGGTTTTGTTGATGCAGCAAATTTAGTAATGTTTAACAATGAAGTGATGAACAGTATACATACTTTGTTTTTTAACTCCTTGAAACGAAACTTTCAGTATCCTGTTTCTCTTTTAACAGGGAAGAGGAATTTTCCTTGAAAGCGCAGGAACAAAAAAGATGGGGCATTCCGAGAATCGAACTCGGGACCTCTCGCACCCAAAGCGAGAATCATACCACTAGACCAAATGCCCAGTTGCATATTGACACGTTGGTGATACTAATCATTCAGATTTAGAACTTCTGTTGAGTAGTCGACCTAGACTATCAGCCATTGACAGTTGCATTTGGTTTGGGCTTTGCTTTCTGGCCTATGTATAAAAAGGCTAAGCAAACTTGTATTATTCATTAGCACTTTTAAACGAGTCAGTAAAATTGGAACACTTGCATGGATAAAACTATTAAATATATCAATTATACTGAAATTTTTGTTCACAGTGGTTATTTAATTTATACTAAGTAATTACTAAAAGTGATTACTTATTTTTTATTATATTTACACATCTAAACAATTTATTTAAAAAATAACTAATTAGTCTAATCTAATACAAAACGACCAATAGCTGTAGTGGTGTACATACCGCTCAAAATTGGCGTGTGATCCTGGCGTGTGATCCTGGCGTGTATAAAAATATTTTTAGCAAGTGATGATAGTTCAGTTAGGATCAAAGAATTAAGTAGGTGGGGAGGAGAGCATATGTTTGATCCTCTCCACTCCTTAATACCGTTTTCGGGAGGGATTTAAAGTCTTAATCTCATGATCAGTCCCAAATATGACTAGTCACAAAGTGATGAATCGATTAGAATATCTCAAATATATATATATATGTAAATATTTTTAAAAGCGGGGTAATTATTTTTTTATTTTTAAGGAAAACAGTCTGAATTACCTTCACAGACTTAAAAGTTAAAACTCTATATTTTGGATTTTAAACTTAAAAAATGTGCAACTGCAACGTAATTTATGAAAACCTTAAAGTGTATGTTTGAGTGTTGGTATAGTTCATACTTCAGATATATAGATCACGACTTTTGTTGGCGTAACGAGCAGAAAGTCAATTTATTAAGTTCACGAATAGTTGTTGTTAGGATTTCAAAATTTTATTTATATTTCTTTTGTAAACTGAGTGACTTGTAATAAGTGTCAGCGAGATGAATATAATACAGACAAGTTTGACGTAACTTACATTGAGTGAGCCAAGATAAATCATTGTGTTCAATTTGTGTTTGTGGATTCCCAACAAAAATTTCTTCAAATGTGATTAGAAATTGTCACTTTTTAAAAAGTTTAACAATAAAGTACACTTAAATAAAAGTTAAAGGGCATATTTTAAATTATCTCGTAAAAAAAATTGGCATGAAAATAATAATGTGATTTGAACAAGATACTTTCTATTAATATTTGATGAAAAAATAGATAAAAATATTAAAATACATACTTTGAAAAGTTTTAAAAATAGATTGCCTAATTATGAGTTGAGGATTCAAGTGCAGGACTTTAAGTTACAATTAAGCGGTAAATTAATTTTTTTTCCTTTTGTTTTGTATGGTACTTAAATATTTAATGATTACAATTTATATTAGGAACACGAACAATAAATATAATCGAATTTTATATCACACATTTAAGTTTTTAAAGAATTTGAAAAGTACTACGTTAGTACCTTTTGGTGTATGTAGTTTTTTTCTTTTTAGGGTAAAGTTCGTACACACAGTTCATTTAAATATAAATATTTACTAAATTACCTAACCAACTAAGACCTTTTTAAATATTTGAACTGAAAACTTCTCTTCACAAATCTCAAATGAAAGCCTACTGCAAACATTTTCCCATAAAATAAAATAAAATAAGTGTCATACTCTCGAGTCTCGAGCTGCGGGTTTTATTTCTGTTTATTAATTAATTAGTTTGTAAAAATGAAAGATCGGTCTTGTATTTGCCAGGTCAGCAATGATAGACCACTCAGTCCAGGTTATAGACGGACGGCCGAAACATTTTTAAAATGGATAAGATGATCAGCAAACACATGAATTGGATATTCCAAGAGTATTATCAGCAACAAAATTTAAATCCCTGTATTTGGGTATGATATTTTTGGAGTAACCCATATATTTTTTTGGGGTACATAGCATGAAAGGACTGAAATTTTCTGTTCTCTCTGTCTGTGTTTAATCATATTCTCTCAAATAAAATATTTTTAAATAATAATCACAGCTCTTATTTACCTAATTAGTAGGAATTTTTTCATTAAATATATTTTATTAAATGAAAATTTAAAAAATGAGACCCAAAATTCCAAATTTCAACAAACTAATCAATTAAGACAATTTAGCTACAATTAATCATAATTTTTAATAGCGGTTGTTGCATAATTTGATAAATCAAAGTGATGAGATTCACTTAATTATTCAAAAGTTAATGGTGATGTTGACTCATTTTAATAAAATTCCTGAGTATTTAATATTTTCCGTAATCAGATGATTAATACGAACCACAATTAAAGAGTGTTAAAAAGTTATTTTTAAAATATATAAAATTATACAAAGGTCTATATCAAAAAATTAATACAATATTTTATAAATTCATAAATAAATATTAATTTCTCTACACAAAACATGATTTATAATTCAAAATTAAATACCTTCTTATCATCAAAGTACCAGTCAATATCTTATTTTTATGTTCGTTTAGTAAAACGGTTTGAATATGGTCCTTAATTATTGCTTTTTCCTTTCAAACGAAGTCACAAGTAGCTTAGCATTATTAACATTAAGGTGCGTTTCAATTTTATCGAAAGCGTTATTTATAAAAATAAAAATAAAAACTACTTTCAAGTACAACTAAACTCTAATAAAAAAAAAATCCAAAGTAAACTTTAAAGCATCATACAAAATGTTAAGAGTAAATATATGTATCATGAAATGATTCTTTGGTGTAGAGGAAGATACGTTTCAGGCATTGAAGAGCACAGCAGTCAGAAGCACAAGTGCATGTCAACGCTTGGAAGCTGAACACAAACAAGGTGGTGCAGCAGAGAAATGTCAGGCTACGAATAACACGAGAAGAGGGAGAAAAAAAGAAAGAAAGAGGAAAAGCGTGTAATCATGAACATATTCTGAGATAAAATTAAATATAAGAGCCTTAGGACTTTGCACCGTACTTAAAAAACCATCCACAATATCAGAAAAAGCCAACCCTGCTGCGTAACCGTTCCCCCCCACGCGGCAAAACCATCCTTCTTTTAATTCTCAGCTTTGGTCAGACTTGTCTTTCCTTAATTGCCATTCTCATTTTCTCATCTTGGAATTTTCATTCCTTTATTTTTTTTCTTTCTTACCTATTTACTCTCGTCACATCATATCTATCTATCTGCCATTTATGTGCTTTTTCAAAACACAACCAAAAAAAAAACCTTTCTTGAACTTTCCTTCGCCACTCAACCTCTGTTCTTTTAGATTTGCAGCGGGAAGGGTTCACCGTCGCTGTGCTCGGAATGTCATCGGAGGCGAGAAGCAAGGGCTGCACTATTGAAGAGGGCAAGCACTACCCTCCACCATTTGCCTCTCATGAGGACGTGGTTAACCATCCTTCTGTCTTCTGGGACACACTCAGGCGTTTTCACACTGTTATGGGTACCAAATTTATGTAAGATTCTATTTCTTCATTTATTTATTCTCATAATTTTTCCTGAATAATAAAAAAAAGAAGAAGTAATGGGGTTTTTAGTATAACATCACTAGACTATACTAATGTACTGGAAATGTGATTTTAATTTTACGGGGCTAAGCTTTTTATTTATTTATTTAACTCAAGCTTTTTGATATGGGTATTTTGTGATATTAAATCTTTGACCTTTTTGCCCACATCATCTGCTTAAGGATTCCTGTGATTGGAGGGAAGGAGCTGGATTTGCACGTTCTTTACGTGGAGGTTACGAGGAGAAGTGGCTATGAGAAGGTGGGCTCCGTTGTATTTATATTTTTATTACTATTAAATTGAAGTAGTTTAATGTGGGGTTACCATTATACTTTTTATCGTGACAATCTTGTATGTGAAAACACATAAGAACTATTGAATTGAAATGGAAAAATGGAAGTAATCGAAATAGTAAGATCTTTGGCGCAAAAACAAGATGAGGCCGTATCATATTGACTTGGGTTCTTACCGTCCGTATAACCTGTGTAACTCACTCCAAATCAGTTATTAGTAAATTAATTTTTGGGACATTTTTTTGGTAACTCCAAGAAGTTTTTTAAAGTGCAGGTGGTTGCAGAGAAGAAATGGAGGGAAGTAGGTAGTGTATTCAAGTTCTCCCCAACAACCACAAGTGCTTCTTTTGTACTGAGGAAACACTACTTCAGTCTTCTTTACCATTTCGAACAAGTCCACTTCTTTAGAGTTCGGGGTCCTTTGTACACTCCTTCAGGTACTCTACTCTCATGTATATGCTTTGTGTTTTTCATTTTTCTCATAAAGACAAAGGCTGGTTTAATTTTTCTTTTGGTTTTATGCTTTGGCAAACGAAATTCATATATACGAACCAATTTTATTGTCATGCAGATGCATTTTCTGGCAACAGCCAGTCGTGGAGACCTGAATTAGCTATGGTGGCATATTCACCTAAGGGGATAAACATTGAATCCCATGCTGAAGGTAATTAAGTAATTCTCATGTCTGAAAAGAAACCAATAATTTTATTTTATTTTTCTTCTTTTGGGGTTACTTTTAAGTATATTTTGGAAGTACTATCTTTGAGAAATGATTTTGATTGCGGGTGTCCCTGCTGTGCTTTGATAAATTGATATCTGGTGGCTAACTAACGAAATTCGATTTCTCGTGGAAGTAGAGTTTTGACTATTCGTTGCATTTTTCTTCTTAGAGATATGTTTGTTGTAATGCTGTTAAGGATGGCTTCAACATGGGAAATATCTGGTTAATGTTATGTAATTGTAATTTGAAATGAATAATGATGTGACCAGAATATTGTCGTACATGCTTGTCTTAAATTGGCAATGAGATTAATTCGGATTTAAGTTTATAGTTAATGATGCCAAAGGTTTTGTGACAGAAGCAGCCCCTCCTTTTTTAAGCTAGGAACAATGATTTGCTTATTTATTTAAGTTCCTCTATGCTTTTCAATGCTGAATTTTACTCTCTGTTGTGCGCATAGATACTTCATGTCTTTTGGGAGATGGAACGATAGAAGGAAAATTTGATTGTGGTTACTTGGTGTCTGTGAAACTGGGTTCTGAGGTTCTTAAAGGAGTGCTTTACCATCCAGAGCAATCTGCTCCTCTTCCATCGGTTCTGCAATATGACAATGCCATTGTACCATTCAATGGCAAACCCGGTCGATTTGGTAGGAGGAGGAGAAACAAAAGAAAGTGGGACCCCAACTACCCAAAACCAAATAGGAGTGGTTATAATTTTTTCTTTGCTGAAAAGCATTACAAGCTCAAATCCCTCTACCCAAACAGAGAAAGGGAGTTTACCAAAATGATTGGCCAGTCATGGAATAGTCTGAGTCCTGAGGAAAGAATGGTAATAAATATGGTCATTTTCTTTTTTCTTAATGAGTCTTTTGTATTATTATTTACATGGTTGTTTCTGGTTGTCAAAGTTAGTTAATAGTTTTTTAATTAGAGTAATAAATTATGGATGATTGGTGAATGATGCAGGTTTACCAGAACATTGGCTTAATAGACAAAGAAAGGTACAAGAGAGAATTAACGGAGTACAAAGAGAAAATGAAGCCTGGGTATACCGCATAGTTGGCTGGTCTATAAATCTCACTGGTAGCATTTTATGGCAGCGAAAGAATTGCTTAGAAATCTATTTTGGTTCCAATGCTGACTTTTCATTTCAATCTGTTGACTGTTACATGCATATGCTTGTGGATTATGGTCAAGTCCACTCGACAGAGGTCTCTACAGGACTGTTGTTTTTTATTTTTATTTTTATTTTTATGAAAAAAAAACCTACTGTCTATTGTCGTACTCTTTGGCCAATCAAATCACCTATCTTTGATTTAGTCGATACGGATGGCAATGGAGAGGGAGAGAATATAGCGGGGCTCACATGCTTATGATTTTATTTTATTTTTAAAAAAAAAAAAAGAGATTTCAGATATGGCGAATTCTTATTTATCTGCAAAAATTTCTAAATAGTTTTATGGTTTTTTCACAGCAACGATGAACTCATGTATTACGAGGTAAGTTCAGCAGAAAAAGGGTTTTATCTTCTATCAAATGTTCGTTAAAGCAAACAGGCCTTAGGTGGTTAGATGCACCTGAAAGGGGATATAGATGCGTTGAGGAGAAATTTTTTAATAATATTTGTGTGATACTCGGAATAAAGACAAAGAAAAAAAAAAGGTATTTGTGAAAATTCTGTTAGGGGCTATTTAGTAGAGAGAAAAAAACAATTATCAAAAAATTATAATTTTTGAAAATATGATAGAGGGAGTGAATTTTGTGAAAATATTATAAAATTTTTTATTTGATAGGTCAAAATATTTTTTTAAATATTAAATTAATTTTTTTGATATTATATTTAGTTATTTTTGGCTGAAAAATTAATCTATATTTTTTTATCGTATGTAATTGTACAGAATAAAACATGAAATTTTAAGAAATTCATGATTACTTTCGAACATTTAAAAATAATCCTTTACCAAATACCTCATGTGATATTATTTGACTATTGATTGATTGATGCTCTCGCTCTCGCCCTCGCCGGTTACTGTATGCGAGAAATATTTAATATGTTCCAGGATCATCTAATGATTTGGTGCTTCTTCTCACAACACTAATTTTTTTTTCTTTTTCTTTTGTTAATTTTTTTTTTTTTCAATTTTGCTCTTCCATTTACATTAAGGAGGTCAATAAATTCTCTCACTGTATGCACCAGTATCATTGCTTACGTATCGGGTTTTCAACATTGACCTTCGCCGAATTGTTTATTGATATATATGTCAGAGGATTAATGATTTTATGTTATAAAAAATAATTATTATTCTATATATATATATATATATATATATATATATATAAGTGCATAAATTTTATGTAAGGTCATATATATATATATAAATATAAATTTTGTATATTTTTATGTGTATAGAAAATAAAATTAATTTTAAATATAAATAATAATTTCATATATTAAAAATGTAACATCTTTTATCTAAGAATGGGTTAACGGTTAGCTTCGTGCACTTTGAAAAAAGTATAATATAATACTAATTTTTATAACAATTTCGTAATCTTTTATACAACTTTTGCATTTTTTATAATTTCCAATTTTTCTTTTTGAATATGTAACTCTTTAACATTTAACTTTCTATTATTCTATATGTAACGAAAGTTACACATTTTGGATTGAAGGGATGCCGTAGAAAGAGAAAAAGGATTGACCGAAAATAATAAGGAATAGAAAGTTTCATACCCATCAATAAAAGTTAAGAAATTTATGTTAAAAGTTATAGGAATTGGATTGTTAGCTCAAAACAAGTGAAGTTATACAGGCTAATAAGCAGATTAACATACTATTCACGGTAGTGTTCTCGTCAAAATCTTAAGAAAATCCTAATACTATACCGTAAAAGATAGACTTAATATCAATTTAGTCTATTAAAAAGTAATTTTAATTATTTAGCTCCTTAAAGAATAAATCTTCAAGATTTTAGCTCATCCTGTCATTTCAATTTAACATCGTTAAAATAATTTTTACGTAATTTCATAATATTGAAATATTCAAATGTTTACAGTTAAAATATTTTTATGTAAATTTTAAATATTTACTTATCAAAACATCTTATTCAAGTTACACATCAAAATAACAGCCACAATCTTCAAATATAATATTTAAAACAACTCAGGTAAAAAAAAGTTACCGTAAAGCACGCACTTCAGTATTTTCCCGTCAAATATTTTTATTTAATTATACTATTTTTATTCTTAAAATAGAAGGCTTGAAAAGATAAAATTATGGGTGCTTGAGTCACACCAATTTGTTATCATAAATTTTTTAAACAAAAAAAACTTTCAAAGTGAGCTTATTAATAAAGCACACAAGTAAAATGTATTTACATTAGAATTTTGATAAATTAAAATAATACACTTTAATAAATTGTAAGAACAAATACAATCTTATATATAATTTATAGGCAAACTCAATTTAAACAAACAAATTCATATAATTTATTGGAAAGAGGGGAAAGATATATTTTCAAAATTTTGTTATTTAAATATTTTTTTCTTTCCAATTGGAACTGTTAGATACACAGCTCCTTAAAAATGTGTACAAGTTGAAGTTTATAAACTATCTCATTAGGAATATGTTGTTGTTGAATGTTTTTCTCAGGCACATATTTGCTAATTTTTTCAAAGTTTTTTTACCCGATGTCTCATTTATAACATGTGGAAAATAATAGTATCCAGTCTCAGCTTAGTTAAGCAAATTACTTTTCTATTCAATTTATTTTATTCTGCTTCTGACATCTCTAGTGGTCACTTAAAATAACCCTAAAAATATTCATAAAGTCTTAGCATAATAAATAATTCTCCATATAGGCTTCCAAATCAATGAATTTGATCCATTAAATTTAAGCATGATGCTCAAGTTACCTTCGATTTCAATATACAGCACAAACACGAAAGTTACAAATCAAGGTTCTTTATACCAATTTGTCGGGGTCGAACAAATAGATTAAATGCAAATTATTAAATCACTTTGCACACTCTGCACTTTTTTAAAAAATATATATATATTATCTAATCATCGATGATGCAACTAGTCATTATGGGAGCGGCTCTCCTTATACTGTTTTCTCCATTTTTTGAGACTTCTGATTAAGAAAAATAAATATCTTATCACCTGAACCAATGAATCATCGGAACAGTGACCAATATTGTGCCACTGTTCCCACACAAATATATCAAAATAGCACGCGCGTGAACCAATTACCCAAACTGCCACACATGCAAGGTCGCTTGGAGCAGTAGCGAACTACGCATGATGAGGTGTCAGCAAGCTGGTGGTGTCAGAGTTCGCTTCTGACACAAGCGAACTTGTCTGCAATAAATGCTGACACGTATGATGAGTTCACTGAAGTGCCAGGCGAACTTAATTTGCCACGTGTTAGACCCCTACCTACGTCGCTGGGGTCCCAGGCGAACTAGGTGACAAGTGGCAGCCACTGCACTAGTTCGCTTGACAGGGAAGCGAACTTGGTGACACGTGGCAGTTCCCCAAAAGTTTGCTGCCTAGGTAAGCGAACTACATACCGACAGTTACAGGTGGCCCAGGCAGCGAACTCAGTGTTATATAAACACCCCTCATCCTCTTCTCCCAAAATCAGTCTCGTCCGTTTTCTTAGAAGAAAATTTCCATTTCTGTTTGTTTTGCTTTGTCTATTTAAGTACATAATGAGTGAGAATAACAACGATGTAATATGCCTTTTATATTACAATGGGAGGAGATATTTTGGACCGAACGGTCAAGTGTTTGAAGGAGATACGAAGATCTTCCGCATGAGTCCGCGTTGCAAATATACTGAGCTCAAGAAAATAATATACAAGAAGTTGAGATTACAACGAGGTCAATCCTTGTCTCGACTGATTGCTAGATGTGCTTCTTCTGGTAACCCCGTGCAATGGGTTGTTGTGGAGGTGGTTGAGGATGAAGATGTGTCACTAGTAGTTGATGCATTTCGACAGCATGGAGAGTCCTCATACATCGAGTTATATTACATATTATCACAATTTATTAATAATTCAACATGTAATTATTATTTTTTATATACTCTACGTATCACTAACCTCGTGGTTGCGCATACGCACAATGTGATAAAACCCAACCTGCTGCAAGTAAGGACGGATATCATCGGGTATATTGAAATTATCCCATGTACCAGCTTGTCTGACGTTGAGGACACGATCATCTGAATTTACGTTAGCAGATGTGTTCCATACATGCGTCGAAATGTGTTTGTCCTGCAACGTCAGGAGAGAGAGCACCTTTGGACCAGGGTCAATGAAGGTCTGGTGCGGGTCTTGTTGCTCCATGAATCTATTTAAAAATAATAAATACAAAAATTATTAAGAAATAAATAAATTTTCAAGTTTAATTAATTATTTTATACTCCAAAATCAAGTAAATATTACATACTAGAAAATAACAAAATAATGTTAATTCATTATTTTATTTTTTTGAATATCAATGTTAATTCATTATTAGATCACAAACAATTGACTAATAAAAATACAACAATTGAATTATAAAATACATAATTAGACACATTAAAGTATACAACAATTGAATAATATAATTTATATGTAATATAATATATTACATATAAATTATATTACATCTAAAAATTAAATAATTGCATACAAGGATATATATTATATTATACAAAAATTATATAAATGCTAAAAATAAATACTAATTACTAATAAATAAATAAATAGATAACTACAAACATTGTGTGGTAAAAGAACTTTGTCACATTTATTTGTCAATCCTATAACTAAATCATTATTTTTTAATTCAAATATTTTACTTATTGCATAATCAAAATTTTATTAAATACAAAATTTAACAAAATTAAAATAATTTTTTTCTAACCTAGATTCCAAGCCTATAAATAATATCAAACAATTAATATTATTAAATAATACATTAATAAAAAGTACTACACCTAATAACATTAACATACATATTATATAAGTCAATGTTCAAAATTTTCTAACATATTTTTCAATCCAACAAATAAGTGATTTTATTTAATTCAATACTATTATTTATTGCATATTTAACAATTATGTTATTAAATACATAATTTAACAACATTAAAATATAAAAATCTAACCTAAATCCTATTAATAAATAATGCATATAAAACAATTTATTAAATACATTAATTAAAATATAAAATATTTAACTACTAACATTAGCATACAATTACTAAACTATTAATATTAGACTAATTCAACTAATAAAATAAATAATATGTCATCTAATCTAATGTGTCATAACATTAATCCTAAAAATTATCTTACCCTAAATCCTATGAATAAATAATGCATATAAAACAATTTATTACATACATTAATTTAACTATATGTTATTTAACTACTAACATTAAACTATATGTTATTATAACTACTAATATTAAACTAATTAAAATAATAAAACAATTAATATGTCATCTAACCTAATGTTTTATGTTACATATAATATATATAACAACAACTAAATAACAACAAAAATATAAATAAAAATTAACAATATTATACATCACTAACCTCAAATGAAGACAAAGAAGGTAAATGAGAGAGAAAGAAAATTAAAAGAGGAAGAGAATGAAAGAAGAAAAATAAAGGAGAGAGAGAGAAAAAAAAGAGGGGGAGGGGGCGCTGGGGATGATGGGGGAGGGGGGGTTATATAGGGGTGGGAAAAGTAATCGTTGCATCAAGTTCGTCTAGGTGGGGAGCGATCTTGGTGCATGTCAGACACGTTGCACACAGGTCGCCCAGGTGGGGGCGACCTTTATTGCATGCAAGTCACGTGTCATGGCAGGTGAGACATTAATTGTAACAGATGTCGTTTGTGTCAGAAGTGAACTATGACACCACCAGTTTGCTGACACCTCATCATGCATAGTTCGCTACTGCTCCAAGCGACCTTGCTGCATGGCAGTTTGGGAAATTAGTTCACGCACGTGACATTTTAGTATATTTGTGTGGGAATTGTATGGTTACTGTTCCTAAACCATCGACCAACAAAATTAATAATGTCGGTCACAAAACAAGTTATATGTTAACTTTTTTTTTTTTTAATGTTGGCTGTGACTTGTGGGAACTCACAAATATATGGGCTTGTTTACAAAAGTATTAGTTTTTTTTTTAGTTTTTTTAAAATACTTATCTTTCTTTATTATATTTAAACTTTTTTAACTTTTGACATTAAATAATCAGTTTCTGTCAATCTTTAAAAGGAGATATTGAGAAGTCGGTTTGGTATGGATTAAAATTCTAATTGTAAAAGTAATTTTTTTTAAAAAAAAGAAAAAGAAAATAACGAACAAATACTTTTATTAAAAGGGCCAAAATGTTTTTATAAGTGAAATTTTATTGTGTACAGCACATAGAGTTGGCAAATTTCAAATCCATCCAAAACGGGACTTGGCAAATTTCAAATCCATCCAAAACGGGACTGAACAGGTTGACCCCTTAATTTCAAGTTGGAATGGTAGATCAATTAGTCTAAAAAAAATAAAATAAGAATATTGTGTTTTTCTAATGAAGTTATATTAAGATTACCATATTATCTGATGACTTGTAGGATTAAGTGATAAGTGTTTGTCATTGTGCAAATTTATTTAAATGTTATTATTGAAAAATTGCTTTATTAATAGTTTTGTATGAAAATGTCAACTTTTTGTTTTGTTTAGTTCGATCTTCAACAATAATGGAAGTGAACTGATCATTGGAGACGGTCATAAATGTTGTAATTTTGCAACAAAGCTATAGCATATTCAAATATAAGTCAAATATGTCATATATAATATATATCGCACTAAAGTCATGAATATGTTGTGAAGAAACCGTAAGATATATATGAAAATGACAAATTGGTTGACCCTCAACATCCCTAATTCACTTTAATCCGCGTATATATATGAAGTGGCCGTATATTAGGTTGATAGGTTAAAATAAAGGGATCTATTTATTTCATGTTGTATGAGATAATTATATCATACAACAAAGATAATACAGTGGGATCCACTATTTAAAAAATAAAATAAAAATACAAAAAATAATGGATCATACTACTTTGTCTCTGTTCATGAAATAATTATCTAATGCAACATGTGATCATTATTTTCCTAAAATAAACAACCCAACGCGATCGCAGATTGATAGGTTGATTTGTTGAGTTCAACTTGCTTTACTAACTCTAACCTGACTCTAGGGATGGCAAAACCTTGTAACTCGCAAAAACTAAGTCGGGTTGGATTGTAAAAAATAAGTTGACAATTCAAACCAGCTTGAAAAAAATCAAGTCAACTCGCGGGTTAAACGAGTCTGTTCATGGATTATCTTTTTTTATTTATCAAAAAAAACAAAACAAAAAATATTAAAGGGTTCAAATTTGTTCAAAAAAAGTAGAAACCTTTTTTTATATAAGTTTATGTTCAGCAATTTTAATTATCTTATATCATATTTTTTTTTAAGCTTTAATATATTTTTTTATCATATTTCAATTATCATGTTTTTTCATTTTTTTAAGTTATTTTTCCCCCATTTTTTGTACATTGTATCAAATTAATTACCTTACAAAATCCTCTCCTATTTTTTTTTTCCTATATTGTAAACGAAGTAAAACTTTATTTTACATATATGCATGAATTTGCATTGTCTCTTTACATTTGGTTTGTGACTAAGATTGTGCAAAGTAACTGAATCAAACAATATTATTTTGAATCGATTTTGAGAACCGAATTGATTTTATAGACCAGTCTAAAAATTAAAAAGAATCAAAAGAATTGATTTAGAAAACTATTTAGAACCGGTTCGAAGCCCATTTAGAATGAGTTTACATACACAAATCGATTACGAACTCATTCCGAACCAATTTCGACTCGGTTTTGAACTGATTCCAAATCGAATTGGAAAAAATAAAAATGATTCGATTCGAAACTGAATTCATTTAAATTTACTCGGTTCAGTTCGGGAAAAAAGTAATTCGGATCGAGCCATATCCACCCTTATTTGTGACGATCATGGCTGAAGGCATATACTTGGATTCGAAATATAATGTGTCTTGTCTATGTTCAACCCCTGTTAGAAAAACCTCGATTAATTTTATATGTAAATTAGTGGTGCATATACTGTGTTGTTGTTGTATGCACAGGGACAATAATCCCGTATAATTGAGTTCTTTTAAAAAAAAAACTCAAATACTCAAAGAATCTCCCTATTTAAAATTATTTTTGGTGCATAAAATATTTTAAAATTGGAAAAAATATTTGTCTTTTTAAATGACATAACTTGTGTCATTTCACTAGTCTCACAAAGTGGTGAGACCCACATCTTTTTTTTTGGTCGATTCTCTTTCCTAAGATTTATCTATTTCTTTCACTTAAAATGATACAACTTTACATCATTTAAAATGACACAACTTTACATCATTTAAAATGACACATACTTTTTCCTTTAAATTATATAGTATAATGAATGCATGTCATTAGATCTTGAACTGTATTACCTGCAATTTATGTTTAAAGAGCAGTCTATCGAAATTAATTCAACTCAAAAATTTAAGTTGAGATGTGAAGATTTATCAATGATTTTTATATTACTTTTTAATATACCTCATTATGTAAGAACTTGTTAGACTTGAAGCAATAATATTGTATAAAAAGTAGTACAATAAAAATCAAGCTCATAATCTCATAATCACCGACCACACAAAACAACAAATTTACCAGCTCAAAATACACACAATGAGATTAACCTGCACTCGCCACGCCACTATTACCCTCTTGTGCAGAGTTCTACATTACTTATCAGGACCGCTATCCATGCGAATCTTCATATCCTATACCAACGACCTTCCTGTAATGTAAGATCCATCGGCTTCTTTTATAAAATTAAAAAAAGGAAGAAAAAAGAGAGTCACTTTTCACTTTGAGTGTGACAATAAAGTAAATATGATTAATATTTTGTATTTTAAGAAAATATTGTTAGGAATTAATATGATTCATGATGTAGAAGGAAATTATATCTATAAATATAGACCTTCCTCAACACAGGTTATATAATATTTTTTATTTTTTTTTTATTTTTTTTTATAAAGGAGTTATAAGACATGATGTAAGAAGCTAGAGAATGCTAAATTAGAGTGCGAAGAAAAAAAAAAAGTCTTAAATAAAACTAATGCCACTTAAATTAAGATTCCTCGAAATTCATAATTTATATTTAGTTAAACTGTAATGATGTGTCCTATTATATTTGACTTAGGTGG
The DNA here is from genome assembly GCF_033153095.1 of Gastrolobium bilobum. NCBI lineage: Eukaryota > Viridiplantae > Streptophyta > Magnoliopsida > Fabales > Fabaceae > Gastrolobium > Gastrolobium bilobum. The sequence continues at coordinate 97,127 of NW_026895311.1, read as the reverse complement.
AATGCACTAAGAAAAATGTTAAATAGGTGAGCCCTCATCAAATCAATGACTCGATTGATTGGTGGCAAAATACTAAAATAGTCATGGGAGTATCATTTATCTATGTGCAAGTACAGCAGCGTCACGTATAGCATAAGGTTTTTTAATTATAAATCATTGCACTCCTATATATGATGCAAGGATACTTTAAAATTTAAAATATGACGGTCACTTATACTTTATAGTTGGATTCTTTTTTTTTTTTTTTATTTTTTTGAATCTTTATATATTTTTTCAGTACTTAAATACAACTCATTTTTACTAATTATCTCAAAACATATCGTCAAATGAACTAATGCGACGGCAACCATCGAGGATAGGTGAGGCAAAGTGAAAAAAAAAAAGAGAATTACCATAAAGTAAACAAGAAAAAAAATAACGAAACTTCATGGTTAATCTAAAACGTATTAGAATACACTGAGTTAACTTCAACAACTCAATGTCAATTAGGGTTGGTATAATTGATGGAATCTTCCACCCTTGTTAACCGTAGTCCGTCGTTTGGTTGAATTCTCAATTTTATTTTATTTTGTACGTAATAATATAAGGGAGGGTTATATTAACAAATTTTTTTTTTAAATTATATTATGTACTAGGGATAATACACTGTGTACTGAAATGTACAACCTTTAATATATAATGTAATTTGTATGAATTTATAATTTTTTTTTATAAATATAACTTTTCCAATAATGTAATATGTAATCTTACTTTGTGGAGTTAATGGTCTTTTCCAATATTACATGGACATGCCTCCTCTAATATAAACTTTCATTTAATAAAAAAAAACTCTAACAAAATGTTAAATTAATAAAATTGAAGTTAAAATAAATTACCCTAATTAACTCAACTAATTTGGTCAAGTCCAATGTGCGCTGCCTCATAATAAACTAGATTAACTTGCAAGGGTAAAACATTGGATTTTTTTTTTTGATAAAAAAAATATTGGAATTAGTCACTGTAATAGTTAAGTTTTTATTTTTACTTTTTTGGATATATCACATATATTCTCCACAAAAGAAAATCATGTTCAAGTCAAAAATATTTACGTTATGATGGGGCTAGCTCTTCCAAAGTGAAATTTTTATATTTACAAATACTTGAACTCAAGACTTTGCTTAAATTTTTATTTTTTAATATTTTTTCCAATGATTTTACAATTTTTTTTATAGATTTCAACCTGTGTCTAAAATCTTAACGTACTAACTAGGATTTGTACTTCTCAAAACAATTTTTTTAATGTTAATTGACTTTAATTCTTAATATCACCTTATGAAATAAACTAATAAAATTAATATTTTTAAACTTTAGTTATATAGTAAATAAAAGAATATATAGTTTAATGAACCTATAGCTATTTCAATATTTCATGACCCGTGTGCGACTTAATGAAACTAATAACTTATATTTGACCCAATACGAATCAATCTGCAATTATGTTAACCAATAGTGCATCCGAATTTTCATATTCAAAAGTTAGTGGATATATTAATTCAGGACCATAAGTTATCGTCTGACACCTCAATAACCAGCGAGGAATGATTGCTGCACCAAATTTTAAATAACAGTAAAATAAAGTTATTTAGTTGTATCTGACTGTGATGTTATGTGGGGAAGCGAGAGAAACAAGGGATGCTAGTGCTTTGGCCTTTGTGGCCCGTGGGTGGGTGATGCTATCAAAGGATTATATAATAAAAAGGATTAAGATTTCTCGTGTTTATCGTTAAAACTCAATTAGTTTGATTCTTGGATAAGAAGCGGTGATGCAAGCAAAGCTAAGTCTCCTTGTATTGTTTACAATCCACGCCGATATGGGTTAGTTAGGGGTGCGCATTGCGCTCCCTCCCTTATTATTTAGGATTCTTTTTTGTCATGTGACATGATTTGAGTATTTTTCTGCTCACACAAATCAAGTGTGGGTCCCACACTTAAAATAAAGAGTCAAATTAAATCAAGATACAATGTCGTATCCTTAAGATACGGAAGCGGATCCTTGTTGCAGGAATCAACAATGTCATTCCTGCGACATTATTTTTTTTTATTTCCCTATTATTTCTCAACGTCATTTTAAACTCACTCCCCATTTCGCGACATGAATCATGACTGTGTTGTCGGAAGAAGGACAGAGAGACTGGGTGGGGTGTAGTAGAATGCCATTTTTATTTCATGCAGAGAGCTTTTGATGTTCTTCACAGATTGGTCGTTCATATCATGTGACTATTTGTATTGAACTCGAACCTGAGCTATGCCTGTGTTGGGGACCCGTTCGTTTCTTATTTTCGAATTTTGAATAACTGCTATTGGATTTTCGTTTGGGGTTGGTGACTCGAAATCTATATATAAATACATACATGGGAGACACAGAGAGTTGCAGTAGTAGAGTTTTCGATTCTGGTTGGAATCAAAATAGAAAGCAGATGCAGAAGGTTGAAATTTACAACCAGGTTCTTTGTCGACTTAGGGAATTGAATGTCCCAGAGGCAGTGATTCCTGGTTTTGAGGATGAGCTTTGGGCGCACTTCTATCGCCTTCCCACTAGGTACACTGAATCCTGAAGTTTTTTTTTTTACTTTTCAATCTTGCAGTATCTTTTTGTCTCAAGAAAACAGAAATAAAGAAGAAGAAAGAGTTGGTTGCTTCTTGTTGGGGTGGTGTTGTTTCTAGTTTTTACTTTTTAGTTAAACCACTCTGCCACAAACTCAAATTTTTTTATTTTTGCTGTTTGATTATTTTCGAACTGTTATATGAACTTTCCTTTTAATTATGCTTTTCATGCCCTTTTGTTTTGCTTGGGCAGATGGAAATGGACACAAGTTAAATGCCTAAAATATATTTGTTTTTTGGCTTTAGCCTGCCTCTGTTTCCGAAATTCAATCATACAAGGATATTTACTCCTTTTTATTTTTTACTGTTCATTGTTGTACCTTATTTTTCACCAAGTTGTATATGTATACGTTAGGTATGCGTTGGATATGAATGTAGAGAGGGCCCAAGATGTTCTTGTGCATAAAAGGCTACTGCACATAGCACGAGCCACTGCAACTGGAACCGGACCTGCAGTTGAAGTCCGTCTTGTGCAGGTGGTGCATAATAAGATAATCAATAGCAGATAAACTTTCGAACTCTAATATGCTTTCCTTTCTCCTTCCCCATTCAATTTTCCACTATGCACTTTATTGGGCCAGAAACTAGATGATGTCTATTGGCAACTTGGTTGGCGAAGATACTCTGAACTTAAACTGCCTAATAATAATACTGGATTTGCATTTTTTATTTAACATGACATAACAAATTTTTTACACACATAACATTTTGTGGGGTCCACATTTTTTGAAAAAAAAAAAAAATAAAAAATTACGGACACGCAAAACGAATCTCTATAACTTTACATAATTGATTTTCCTATAACACTCGTTATAAAACCCTGATGATATTAACACTGTGTTTGGAGCGCCAGAATAAAAAAATAAGGAGGAAAGAAAATTTTTATTTATTTATTTATTTATTTTTTCTCATACTTGGATAAAAGAAAAAGTAGACAAAAAAGAAAACTCTAGAAACAAAAGGTTGTTTCTCCTCTTTAAAATTTCTCCTTGATTTAATTTACAATCTTCTCTCCTTTCTTATTTTCTTTCTTCGCATCCAAACAAAGGATGAAGGAAGTTTTTATTGCTATAAACTAGGGGAGATAAAAGAGGCCAAAAAAAAAAGAGAGAGAGGGAGAACCAGACAGCTTGATGGGTGTATGGCTCATTATGTTTATTGTTAATTAGACGTTTCATTCTCCAATTTGAGGATATTTTTATGTTCTAATTTCATTAGTAACTAGAAAAATAATTTCCTCTTTATCAGGCTATGGAAACTTTGCTAGTACCTCCATTAGCCAATTGATTTACTAGATCTTGGCAATATATCTTTTATGCAGGTTTGTTCTGCTTCTGGTGCGCGTTGCAGTAAATCCCTTCATTCAAACTCGCAAAGTAAAGTCAGTCCTCAAGATTCTGATATTCCAGACAACATGAGGCATGATTATGTGAATATTCACTTGCACTTGTCTTTCTCCTTCATACACTATTATCATTCTTTATACTTATCAACTATCTTTATGTCTTGTAGATATGTTTATTAAACTTTTCCAACAGTTGCTTTTTCTCTTTCATGCTTTCTCAGCTTCCATCCACCGCCGGCCTTCGGTTCTTCAGCTAACGTTGAACTTGCTTTTGGTGGGAGCCAGTTAAAATTTCAAGATAGGAATAACTATTTGAATTTTTATGCACATTATGCCCGGTAAAACTTATAATCTTTTATCTTACCTTACTGCATTTTGCTCTTAATCTACTATTCATTTGTTTAAATTTACCTTCTTTTTTTTAGTATTTGGACTTTTCCATTATTTACAGAGAGGATAATATTTACAAATTTTTTATTTACAAATTACACTAAGTATTCTCGAAAACTATATACTCCCGAAGTACATAGTCTAATTTGTAAAAATTTATAAACGAATTCTTCCCCTTATTTATAATATTTTCACCCTTTTGCGCATTTTCTCATTATGTCAATAAGCATAGTGATATTTGTTTTTTTTTATATATCTCTATTTCTTCTTGCCTCAAGAAGGCATTTTTTTAGTGCTTGAAACTTTTGTTTCTGTTTATCACATTTCATCCTACGACTTACGGCAGGCCAATGCATGAAATCACAATTTCAACAAATGACAAGCCAAAACTTCTGAGTCAGGTAGCTGATTTTATTGTTGTGGTGCAAATATTTATAGCTAATGTGGAAAACCTGTGCCCGCTTTTTAAAAAAAAAAAAATATTATTTTTTTAATAAATAATTACGAATAAGTTATTGTTTTGAATTTATTTATGAATATATTACACTTATTCACGTCCAAATTGAGCGTGACCATTCACGTCTAAATTAGGCGTGACTCCCAAGGCATTGACACCTAAATTAGGCGTGACTCGTATGGTGTTGATACATAGCATAAAAAGTTAACAGTTTAATCGTAAAACTTCATAAAGCTATAACTTTTGACTTGTGTATCCGAATCAGGTAATTCTTTTTTTGATTCCATATAATTTGTCAAGATCTACGCAATGACATCTCATTTGATATATATATATATATATTTTTGGTACATAATATATTTTATTTCTCACAAACACTGTTCAAATTTGAAATAATGATACTATAAAGATGACACCAAAGTGGATTAGCTTATTTATAAATAAGGATATTTAATGTCATATTAAATATATACTTATACCAAGTGTTTGAACAAAAATAGTGTACGAAGTTATTGAATCGCAATACGTATCGTGTATCATTTGACCAATTTTTCATATAGTGAATCATATCGAATCGTAAGATGCAAAAATATAATAAAAAATAATTTAAAAATATATAACTTTTTATGACTCTTATCGAACTGTATCGTAAGTTACATTCTTTTGTTTTATGACTTTTTCTTTAAAGCTATTTAAATTATGTATGCCTAAGAGAAAGAAAAATAAAAACACATTTAAAAGAAAAATAAAAATACATTTAAAAGAAAAATTAAAAAGGGACTAATGGATATAAGAAAAGAAAACTAAACCTGAAATCGAATCCTGAACTCTAAAGTTTGGAAACTTCTCTAACATAAAATAATTACTGAGTTTTTATGGCTGGATTCGTTGGAAGCTTATAGCCTATGAATGGTTTTTAAAAATAAAATCCTTCTTTTTTAGATATTTAAATATTTATTTAATTATTTTCTTTATTAATACAGATTTTTCAAATTGATTTTTGAGTTTAAATCACAAATCAAATCTTTATTTTGTTTTTCTTGTTAATAATAATTTTTTAAATTTTTTTTAATTTGAATCACAAAACAAATCTTTATTTATTTTTTATATTAAAATTAAAAATTTTATTTTTTAATTTAAATCACAGATCAAATCTTTATTTATTATTTTATATTAAATCACAAACTCAGAACTCTGAGGCATCTGGGTTTAAACGTTCTTATAATGCCATTATTGTAAATTTGAATTGTGTTTGTGAGAGATAAAATATATCAAATGAGATGTCATTGCGTAGATCTCGAAAAGTTATGTGGAATAAAAAAAAATTAACTGATTCGGATACCCAAGTCAAAAGTTATAGCTCTCCAAAATTTTACGATTCGTAAGTTGAATTTTTTGTGCCACGTGTCAACATCAGACGAGTCACGTCTAAATTAGGCGTGAATGCCTTGGGAGTCACGCCTAACTTAGGCGTGAATGGTCACGCCTAATTTGAGTGTGAATAAGTGCAATAGATTCGTAAATAATTCCGATAATTATTTATTAAAACACTAATATTTTAATTTTTTTTGCCCTGCTTTCTGTTTTTCTGATGTTTTAGAAATTTTTGTACTGTATTTCTTATATATTATATTTTTCGCATTAACAATCCTAACAGTCACGAGGCCTTGGAGGCTTGTTACAAGTTAAAACCTAATTACACTTATAAAATCAACATCAACAACACTTTTATCTCAAATTAGTTGGGACTTATATAGAATATATTTAGTAAAATGCAAACAAAGATTAAACCTTTACTATATATTTGTATCTCAATGCATAATGCTTAAAATAATTATCTGATATGCTATTGTTAGTTGGTAGCTCTCTTAGCCTTAACAATTACTGGCTTACTGCTCCCAGAATCTCTTTTGATTTCATTGATCATAGACTTTTATACAACTAGTGATATTGTTGAATAACTGGTGAGGGCTGACTTCTGGATTTCCGGTCGTCTTTATGTATCATTAGATGCTAGTATTAGAAGTTTCTGACTTGAGGCTACTAAAGCAATTTCAACAATAAATATTACGGTGCACATATTGTACTTATTGTATTTTATTTTATTTTTACAAACAAGGGAGTAAAAAATATGTAGCCTTAGTTTTCAGCCATTCAGAAAATGGAAAATATTTTTTAAGAGAGCACCCAAAACTCTGTATTCCTTCTCACAAGATCAATTTTTCTTCCTCTTTTTGTCTATGCTATTTTTCCTCTTTTCCTTTTTACCCTTCCCATTTTCACATACGACCACCCAATTAATAGTGGTTCCCGAGCAAAAAAATGCTCTCCAAAAAATGCATGAATTTCTTTTTCTTTATTAAATTAGTGTAGAAATCAAGGTTTTTAGGGAGTGTTTGGTTGGGGGGAAATCTTGGGATAGATGGGTAAGTTAGTAATTGAAATCTCCATATACCATGTTTGGTTATATTGACTTCCATACTTTCCTACATAAGTATCCTACCAAACCAACTTGTCTATCCTTTTTCATCGATATACTTTCCTTCCATGATGTGGTATTGTTGAAAATCAACCAATCTCCTGACATCGGCTTTTAAGCAAAAGACCTTGATGCCCTCTCTTTTAGCGCAATAGTTTCTAAATCCAACTAGCTTTTGAGCAAAAAAAATGCCCAGACCTTGTTTATATATCAGCAGTTGTAACTTGTGAAGTTCACTGTTGTCAAATGTGTCAAGATGTCGAACCTGCAACAGACACCATTCACACCAAGTTCATTGTTGTCAGCCTGTTTGTAGCATGCCAGCGTCAAATTAATTTTTCAAATCAGGGTTATTTTCGTAATACCAATTTGTTTTTTCATCTATATTTTACCTCAAACCAAACATAGATTTCATAAAAGTTACATAATTTCCCTAGTAAAGTTTCTCTCCACCAAACAACTTTTTTTTACATTTTCCTACTTATCTCACTTTCCAATTATTTCTCTATCAATTATATTTTTTTAGTATTCAAAAAATTTCTCTTTCAACCAAACGCTCTTTTATAGTTTAAGCTTTTTGTGTTGCAACTGCAGTTGACTTCCTTACTGTCTGAGACTGGGCTGGACATTCAGGAAGCACATGCTTTTTCGACAATGGATGGCTATTCATTGGATGTCTTTGTTGTTGGTGGTTGGGCAGTTGAGGTATTTTTCCCCTTTTTTTCTTAATTGCAATACAGTAGTTAATTGAGACTGATGGGGAAGGAAATTAGCTTTTCTCATGGAACTAAAGAAAAAAAAAGTTTCGACCCAAATTGCATATATAATCCTTTTTAAATTTGACAATTTACTCTCTCTCAGACTTCAATAGGATATACTATTGCACTTTTTTTTTTTTTTTTTTTAACAAAAGAAAGGAGAATGTACTACTCAACTTTATTTTTGTCTGTCATCTCTTCGTAACAAGTTTACTTGACAAATGTCCATGTTTGAAATTCATAGGAGACAGAGAAGTTAAAATATGTACTGGCAAAGAAAATTCAGAAACTCGAGGTAGGACCTTTACTTGACGAGTTACTCGTTTAGTTTACCGGGTATGTTTTAAGATCTAGTTTTACCTCTAAATAAAATTTGCACGTCATTTATATTATAAAATTAAAATAATACTTTAATGCATTTTTTAATTTTATTTTTTAATTAAAAAACGTAAAAATGACATAAAAATAGAATCCTTCGGATGTCCTGTCGCATAATTTTCTGAAAAAAGAAAGAATTATATTACGAATAATACATAGTTATAATATTAAAAAGAAATTCATATCCGTTATAACAATATATTACTCGTAATACATAGTTATTTTTTTGTTGTAAGGACGTTATGTAACAACATGATTCTTATATTTATCATAAAAATATTATGGCAGTATATATATATATTTTTGGCCCATTTTTATGGTAATAGTTCAATTGCCCTAGTTAGAAGTTGATCATCTTTAACATGTTCGCTTATTAAAAGTTCAACAGTTCTCACTTTAGTTTGAATGAAAGTTAACTGGTGGAGAGCTATACATAAACCGGAACTAAAAGTTTTAAATGGTCTAGATTAACATTAGCTTTCTGTTATAATTGGAAGTCAGCAAATTAAAGTGTTTCTTGCATCTCACATCTCCCACTTTACTTATATTTTGGGTGGAAATCCAGAATCAGCCTCAGTTGAAAGAAAATGGCAGTCTCCCTACTGCAGAGCAAGAGCAAACCATGATGAACTTCATATCTGGACATGTAAATTTGCCCACTTGTGGAAATGATGTCTGGAAAATTGATGCAAGGTGTTTGAGATATGAAAAGAAAATTGCATCTGGATCTTTCAGTGATTTGTGAGTATTATCATCAGTCTATCTCCTTGATATGTTTGTGGATCAGTAAATGTTGAGTTAATGATTAGTTGACACAGGTATAAAGGTACGTTTTGTAATCAAGATGTAGCTATCAAAGTCCTTAAGGGTGAGAATTTGAATGAAAATATACAGAAGGAGTTTGCTCAGGAAGTCTATATCCTAAGGTTTGTTCTATCACAACCTCCATTCCCCACCGGGCCTTTTCTTTGAATTTCAGTAAAGATAATTGTCATCAGGGCATGAAAACTTGTCCAATCATTCAAATCAGATTAAATAAAAAAAAAAATGAAAGATCGTACAGGTTCTTATCCTAAATTGTACGTTCAAATGTTTATGGTCCATATCAAATCGATTATTTAAATGCTTCCTGGCTAAAGCTCTAGAGGGTGGGATAAGAATCTTTTTCTCAATATGTAATATAGGTCACGATCTCCTTGGGCTAGCCTTTCAATTGAAATAAAATTTCTTATCTGTATCCCATTCATGGCTTTTTTTTTTAAATTTAAGTCTTGCAGTAAAATTCAGCACAAGAATGTTGTCAAATTTGTTGGCGCTTGTACGAATCCCCCAAACTTTTACCTTGTCACAGGTAGAATTTATCCTCTCTAGTGACATTTTGCTTATTAATTGCAAGGTCAATGCATAATTCGTTTCTTCTCAGAATATTTGTCTGGTGGAAGTATGTACCACTTTCTGCGTATGCAGAAGACCGTCCTTGCTCTTCCATCTTTGCTCAATATAGCCATTGATGTTTCCGAAGGAATGAAATATTTGCATGAGAATGATATCATACATCGAGACCTCAAAGCTGCTAATCTTTTGATAGATGAGAATGGGGTAAGTTTACATTGCATATTTAGTTTTGATTTTACTGGCTATAGCTTTTTTGTTAATGCTAACAGCCTATATACTACAACATTGTCAACCGCTCTGCAATTTCTGGTTGGTTAAATAAATGCATGTCTTCGCAGATGGAAACTAAAGTTGATTGATGATTCCAATTAGAAGTCTAGAAAAATTTAATTGAATCAACCTTGGCAGGAGAAGGAAACAGAATATATATTTGTGTTTTACTTAATATTGCTTCACAAATTAGCTTAGGTGAACTTGATTTTATGGCTTGTGTGAACTTATGTCATTGTGCCTGTATTTTAAAAAACTTTTCCAACAGGTAGTTAAGATTGCCGATTTTGGTGTGTCGAGAGTGCACGATCAGTCTGGTATCATGACTGCAGAAACTGGAACTTATCGGTGGATGGCTCCTGAGGTCTGTGTATATTCATAAGTATTGTCATAGGGTTAATTACTTCTCTTTAAATTTATGAATTGCACAACTTACAGGCATGGATACGGTAGTTTAAGGATACAATAGGCAGCAGTTTGTGATGTTGAAAGACGAACCTAGACAAGTTGGAATGAGAATGACAGATTCTTTTGTGTAAACAGTAAATAGCTGGAACTTGAATAATCTTCTGTTGGCCAAGTCCAAAACTAACTCTGGTTTTTTACCTATGGGCGCTTTACTAGGTTACTTAAGACACCTAAAATACTTGATATCTCTTGCTTTCACTTCTACCATTCACTGTATTGATCATAATTAACCTCTGATTCCCTTGAAGGTTATTGAACATAAACCATATGATTACAAAGCCGATGTCTTTAGCTTTGCCATTGTTCTTTGGGAGCTGCTTACGGGAAAGGTAATGCTTCCTGCATTTTTTTGGCCTATTTGTCTTTCTCTTGCTTGACATCCAAAGAGCCCAGAGTATAACCCTCCCCTTCTCAAGTCCAATTGAAAACTGATTTACTCTCTCTACTTTGTAAATTGTATTAACGTTTTAATTTTATTATATTTTTGTATCGGATGCGCTATATTATTTTCAATTCGAATTGAACTAATAGAGCTTAGTAATTGACATGCACGACTTTTATGTCTTTTAATGCGGAGACTAACACAAATATATAGGTTTAATGCTACTAGCTGGACTATTTCCTGAAACTGAAGCAAGTATTAAGCAGAAGCTTCTAGCCATTTTGACTACATTAAGTCGGATAGGTTTAATGGGTAAATTACAAACTTTGGCAAAGGGGAAAGTAAGAATGATAGATTCAGTGGTTTAAAAGTGAGTAACAAAGTATTTAAAAGAAATGGACAATAAAAAAGAGGAAGTAGGTATATTTTAGAGACTTGTTTTTTGGGCTGTTTTCATTCGTTTACTATTATTATGGTTGAACAGAATTCACACCTTTCATCTCTGTTTTATGACTGAATGCCAGCTTCCTTATGAGCGTTTGTCCCCATTGCAAGCAGCTGTTGGAGTGGTTCAGAAGGTATTCCTTCACTAGAAAATTACATATGCACTTTTCACTTCTTCGTGTGCGTGGATTTGTGGAGTTAAACATGTAAACTTGCGTTGCATGCCTTGAGTAGAAATAAGACATTATCGTTTATTATTAGTAATTGTCTGTCGCTACAAAATTGCCAGTGTCAGTGGAATGAAGCTATTGTTTTGAATGAAGTATGTTGGTTATCATTAAAGAGAATTCATTGGAAGAAGATTTGCAAGATAAGAAATATTACTAACTTGAAAGCTCTATAATAACTAAGCTACCGAGCCACAAAAAATATTGTGAAATTGAATAAGATTTGGGGATATGAATTGCAGGGTTTAAGGCCAAAGATTCCAAAGCATACTCATCCAAAGTTAGTAGAATTGCTTCACAGGTGCTGGCACCAAGATCCATCTTTCAGACCCAATTTCTCAGAAATTCTGGAATTTCTGCTGCACGTGACCAAAACGGTATGTCCACGTGTCTTGACTAATTTCGCGTTACATTTATAAAAAAAAAAAAAACGAAGCTTCTACAATGCTATTTTTTCTTCCCCTATACTTAAAAGATCTCTAAACAGGTTAATGGGGAATGTGAAGACGAAGGGAATGAATGTTAACTACTCGAAGTAGCCGTTGACGTGGTGAGAGGCAGAGAGCACATGTAAATGTGAGACTTCTCAAATTAAATTAAAGGTTCGTTAATGGAACCTTTGACCTGTAACCTATGAGTATGAAGTTGATATCATCCCATTGGCAAGATGTATATAAACTTGGATGTGCAGCAATTATGCACTAGAACTAGTAGAGTGATGAATGATGGGAAGACAATCGTGAGCTATTACGAAAAAATAAGTGTAGTTCAGTTGTAGTTGTTATCAAGTGAATAAAAGAGGAAAAAATATGTGACAAAGTGTAAAAGAATCATGACTCCAAATGACTTTCAACATTTATGCTTGATGGAAGACCAAGATTTAGGTAAGAGACAAATAAATAATATATTGGAAATAAGTTTCTCCTTTTAAAATTTCTGTCGTCAATGGATATAAATTATCTTCGATGAGCCCAAAATGACGTCGTTTTGGGACTAAGATCAAAGTGTTTTTGTAATTCTAAAATATTGCAGGGTTATATTAATCTTTATCATTATAATTTTTCAATCTTATAATTCAAAATAACGTCATTTTGAGCTGACTGGAGATAATTTTATCTCCAGTAACTGAAGAAATACTTTTCTCATAATTATAATATGAAAGATTTTTTTTTCTCTCCTTAGTCACTTCATCTTTTTTATATGCAAAAAAGTTAACACCAATTTTTTCAATGAAAGTTTTAAATGTATTAAAAAACCAAAGAATATAAACAAGAAAAGAAAAGAAAACTTCAACAACAAAAATTGAGTAAAGTACATTTTGGGTCTGAATAAAAATTATGGGGCCCAATTTAATTCTTTTAAAGAAAAAAAATCGACTTGTGATCCCTCTGAATTTCAAAATAAACTCATATTAGTCCTTTTGAACGATTAATTTGAGTCTTCTTTGAATTTTAGAGGGACGACGATTTCAACTAACTGTGTTTATTTTGTAACAATGTTAATAAAATCGGACCGACCCGGCTGGGTCGACAGGGAAACCGGTCATATAATTGGTCCGATTGAAGCAACGGACTAGCCATGCATCAGAAGTCAGAACTGGTGCGACCCGGGACGACCAAGTCAATTTTCATGAAAATCGGTGACCCGATCGGTTAACTGATGACCCTGCCCAGTCCCAAAAAAAAAATGCCAGTTTTTTTTTTCAAAAAAAGATCATAATGGACATATTTAAATATTTTTTTCTTATTGACTTACTTAAGTTATGTACCTACAATACTAATATTATCTCAATTATGCACTATGCAGAAAATTTGGATTTGATTTATAATTAGATATGCCGTTTACTGAACCTGAAGCCTTATATCACGATCATTATATTTTTGTTTGATCCTTTATTGGATAATAATATGTGATTTATTATTTTTTATATTAAAATATTTGAAATTTTTATCATTTTTTTTAAATATTTGAGTATGTTTATAATTTTTAATATGAATTATAGAATTGCATATAATTACCAGGTCATGCGGTTGAACCAATGACTCAGTACGTCGGCCAGATCAATAATTGAGCCGATTTTAATAACTGTTTTGGGATTCAGAGGGGCCACAAGTCGACTTTTTTTCTAAGGTATTAAATTGGGCCCTGAAATTTTTATTGAGTACCCAAAAGGTACTTTACTTTTTCTTTTTTCAAAAATTTTGTCTGCACTTACAAATAATTGCACAGTAAAGTATCTTTTGGGTCTTCAATAAAAATCACAGGGCCCAATTCAATTCTTAGAAAAAAAAAGTCGACTTGTGGTCCTTGTGAATTCCAAAATATACCCACATTAGTCCTTTTGAGGCACTAATGTAAGTCTTCTTTGAATCTCAGAGGGACCATGAGTCAATTTTTTAAGGGATTAAATTGAGTCCCATAATTTTTGTTGAGGACCCAAAAGATACTTTACTCTCTTTTTTTCCAAAAAAAAATTATATCTGCATTTACACACATTTGGAAAAAAAAATTAAAATATTACTATTTTAATAAATAATTACGAATAAGTTGTTGTTTCGAACCTATATATGAATCTATTGTACTCATTCACGCCCAAATTAGGCGTGACTATTCACGCCTAAGTTAAGCGTGCCTAAATTAGGCGTGACTCGTCTGGTTTTGACACGTGGCACAAAAAATTAATAGTTTAATCGTAAAACTTTATAAGACAATAACTTTTGACTCGGGTATCCGAATAAGGTAATTCTTTTTTTGATTCCACATAATTAGGCGTGAATGCCTTGGGTGTCACGCCTAATTTGGGCATGAATAGTCACGCCTAATTTGGGCGTGAATAAGTGTAATAAATCTGTAGATAGTTTCGAAACAGCTATGTATTCGTAATTATTTATTAAAATAGTAATATTAATTTTTTTGCCCACACATTTGCACAAACGTATGTCCACCCGTAGATAAGATAATCCAAAATTTATATAAATCTCGTACCATACCATAACCTTATGTTTTTTATATGTGATTCTAAATCTCATACCTTACAACGGGGTCCTAACATATATCAAAACCATGTGTATTTCCTTCTCTTTCAGCTTTCAATTCTCACCATTAGTGACTCCTCCATCCAGTGGCGGAGCCAGAGAAAAAAGCTAGATAGTGCCAAAAGATTCAGCCAGTAGAATTAGATGGTGCCAAAGTTATATTGTTTTTAAACATCCAACTAATATAAAGGCTGTACCAAATCTTTTTTAAGAAAATCTATACTTTTTAAAAAAATTAGACCTACCTTTCAAGTGGCTCTGCCACTGCCTCCACCTATTTATTTTTCTCATCCATGTCTTCATTTCCACCTAATCCCTTTACCTTAGCCATTTACTCCTTCGTAGACTAGTGAGAATGGGGTGGGGCGTGTTGATTTTCTCGATTGCTCTACTAATTTTAAAGGAAATTTGATTTTTCAACCAGCATAAATACCCACTTTGTCACTTCTAGGAAAAATGAACACTGGCATCTGGCTCCAACAATGTAGATGACTTTAACAAATTAAACACATCACATGGCTTTTCCCTAATTAAGTTATACTCTCAATCTTATTTTTAAGATGAAGACGAGGCCAACTGCAATTGAGGTGACTTTTGAGATCTTGTCTCGAGGAAGATAGTTTGTGTTGAATAAGATAGAATAACCCTATATATACAACATATGTGAGGTGCTATCAAAACATGGAGAAAATTTGTGAGTGACCTTTTATTTTTAAAATATTATATATAAACACAAAATAACTTATGTTTTTTTGAAAAAATAATCTTCTAAGAATTATCAAGCATTATTAAACTAAGATCGGTCGTCCACTGGGTCATAATTTAGGTTACCGGTTCAACCAGCTATTTATTAATTTAATTGCTTAAATTAAATATTTGCAATATATAAAAAATATAAAATTATAAGCATCATATCCAACAAGTAAAGTTTTAGTGGTAAGTGTTATTAGCTACATCCCTTATATTTGGCCTAAGACCCCTCGGTAATACTTTTTAAGCATTTTACACAAAATTAAATCGAATCAGTTTAATAAAAAAAAAAAAAGTGCCTGATTGAACCCGGTTTCAAATCGGTTTATGGGTTTCACATTGCATGATTTATCCGAATTCAATGTAAATTAGAATTGGATCCTAAATTTTTATTTTTATTTTGGAATACAAAGGAAAGCAAAAACAGAACTACAAAGAGTTTAAAGAGGCCAAATCAAGGCCCTTACAATCCTCTAACACAAGTTCCCTACATCCAATCGGAGGAGCATTGAACCAATGAGTTCCCCAACAATCATCAATTCTGAGCTTCGCCATCCAATCAGCAATTTGATTACCTTCTCTATAAGTATGTATGATATTCACATGCCAGTAAGTATCCATCAGTGTATTAATTCTATCAACAAGGAAAAAACAAGGATGAGATCTCACACACCCTTCCTTAATCAAATGAATAGCAACCAGCGAATCTCCTTCCAGAATAGCATTATGAACATTGTTATGCCATATCCATTCCAACCCAATAAAGAATCCCCATAATTCAGCCATTAAAGTCGTTCCATGGTTAAGTCTCCTGGTAAAACCCTGCAACCAAACCCCAGCATCATCTCTAACAACACCACCACAAGCTAGATCTGTTAGCAATTTAATCAGTAAATCAGTAATTCATGATTCATGTTCAACAGTAATCAATCAAGAACATGACATAGGATCTTTAGAATTCATGAGTTTCACATAAACATACATTTTTCCATAATCGCGGAAGATCTTTAATAGTAGAATGCTTTCTCTAAGCCTTGACCCTTTCACCGTTCTTGTATCTTCTTTGATAGAGATAGGATACAACTTTTCTAGGCAGACTCAGAAGGACGTTTGTTTTCGATCAGATACCCTTATATGAAAACTGACCATATAAACTATTATATAACTGGCCTATCACAGTTATTTCTAATTAACTTCCCTTAATGCGAAACGTTAAAATGTCAATTACCATTAATGCGAAACGTTACCATAATGCAAAACGTTAAAACGTCAATTACCGTTAATGCAAAACGTTACCATAATGCAAAACGTTAAAACGCCAATTATCATTAATGCGAAACGTCAATTACCATAAAGCCTCTTTTATTATTAATTAAACCAATTGACACACATGAGACACAAATAGTTTTACATTCTCCCACTTGGTTCATGTCATAAGGTGTCCCTTCATGATTTAATTAACATTCATTATAATGCGCATTTACTAGGCTAAAGGTTCTATACATTGACCTTATCATAATTCATTATTAGAAATAAAATCAACATGAGTCATGGCGGTTGTATGCTATCAAGTCGGCATAGTCCCTTCCATGTACCACTATATTGACTCTTCTTCCTAACATGATACTTTAATAGGAAGTACACATTATGTCCAACAATAATGTCTTCATTAACGGACCATAATTATTTTCAATATCATCACATATACTTGCATGCATATATAAATTGAAAATAAGACAATAACAGAAACATATATTCAGCAATGAGCTCATAGTGTCAACACTTAATACATAACTATGATTTTTATCATTCATTAGCTGACATAATGCTCATTCTACATACATGACCAGTAAATGTCTTGGGCGGTAGTCCCTTCGTCAAGGGATCAGCTATCATAAGATCGGTGTTAATATGCTCTATAGACACTCTAAGTTTCTGAACCTCTTCTTTAACGGCAAAATACTTTAATTCCATATGTTTAGCACCTTTGGAATATTTGTGGTTTTTAGAAAAGAAGACTGCTGCGGAATTATCACAATAAATTTTCAGCGGCTTTTCAATATTGTCGACCAATCCAAGCCCTGAAATAAAGTTTCGTAGCCATTTAGCCTGAATCGTGGCTTCAAAGCATGCCACAAATTCAGCTTCCATAATGGACGCAGCTATTACAGTCTGCTTCGCACTTTTCCATGATATAGCTCCTTCAGCTAAAAGATACAGGTAACCATATGTAGACTTTCTTGTGTCTACGCATCCTGCAAAATCTGAATCTGTGTATCCAATCACTTCAAGGTTGTTAGACCTTCTATAAGTAAGCATGTGACCTTTAGTTCCTTGCAAATATCTCAGAACTTTCTTTGCAGCTTTCCAATGATCCATACCGGGATTACTTTGGTATCTACCTAACATCCCAACTGCAAAGCTAATATCTGGTCTCGTACAAGTCTGAGCATACATTAGACTCCCAACTAATGATGCATACGGAATTGCTTCCATTTCTTTTCGTTCCAATTCACTTTTAGGACATTGTATGAGACTAAACTTATCTCCTTTCTGAATTGGAACTGGAGACGATGAGCAGTTTTCCATTCTGAATATCTCTAGAACTTTATTAATATATGCTTTCTGAGACAAACCTAACAGTCCTTGTGATCTATCACGGAATATTTCTATTCCTATCACATAAGCTGCCTCACTCATATCTTTCATTTCAAAGTTACTAGAGAGAAACTTCTTAGTCTTATTTAAAAGGCCAAGATCGTTAGTTGCCAGCAAAATATCATCAACATACAGAATCAATAAGATAAACTTGCTCCCACTGATCTTCAGATATATACATCGATCAACAATGTTTTTCTTTAAATCCAAAGGAAACAACAGTATCATTAAATTTAAGATACCATTGCCGTGAAGCTTGTTTAAGTCCGTATATTGACTTCTTAAGTTTGCACACCATGTGCTCTTTACCCTTTTCTATGAACCCCATTGGTTGGTCCATGTACACATCTTCATCTAAATTTCCATTTAGAAAGACGGTTTTCACATCCATTTGGTGTAACTCTAGATCATAATGAGCCACCAATGCCATAATAATTCTTAAAGAATCCTTCTTTGAAATTGGTGAAAAAGTTTCTTTATAGTCAATGTCATCTTTCTGAGTGAATCCTTTTGCAACTAGTCTGGCCTTGTGACGTTCCAAGTTACCATGAGAGTCACGTTTGGTCTTAAAGACCCATTTACAACCAACTCTCTTGCACCCTTCTGGTAACTCAACAAGATCCCAGACCTTATTCTGTTCCATAGATTTCAACTCATCTTTCATAGCATCTAACCATTTTCTCCATTCATGGCTTGTGAAAACGTTACTGGATCATCCTGAATACCCATGTCAAATTCAGACTCTTGTAGATATACCACATAATCATTAGAAATAGCAGGTCTCCTTTCTCTTTGAGATCTTCTTAATGCTATTTGTTGTGGTTCTTCTACTATGGGTTCATTCGGTTCATCAACAATAATCTCTTCATGAGTAGTGGGATCATTAACTTGTCCTTCATTATTATTGATTGGTTCAATAGCATAAGGAATAATAACTTTACTAGAGCTACAAGGTAATGGAACTTGTACTCTCACTTCATGAATATCCACTTTACGTGGTGTTTCACTCCCACTAACTTCACCATTCTCAATGAACCTTCCATTTCCAGATTCAATAATCCTTGTAGTATGATAAGGACAGTAAAATCTATACCCTTTCGATTTTTCTGGATAACCAATGAAATAACCACTGATTGTCCTTGCATCCAGTTTCTTTTCTTGCGGATTGTAGTATCTAATCTCTGCCTGACAACCCCAAACATGCAGGTGTCTTATTCTAGGTTTCCTTCCAGTCCA
Organism: Gastrolobium bilobum; assembly: GCF_033153095.1. Lineage (NCBI taxonomy): Eukaryota > Viridiplantae > Streptophyta > Magnoliopsida > Fabales > Fabaceae > Gastrolobium > Gastrolobium bilobum. The sequence goes on along the minus strand of NW_026895311.1, from coordinate 77,812 downwards.
AAGTTCAAAAGGAGTCTTTGGAACTGACTTACTAGGAACCCTATTCAATACGTACATGGCAGTTTTTAGAGCATAAGTCCACAATGAAACAGGTAAAGAAGAATTACTTAACATACTCCTAACCATATCCAGTAAGGTCCTATTACGCCTTTCTGATACACCATTCTGTTGCGGTGTACCGGGCATTGTGTATTGAGCATAAATACCACGCTTTTCCAGAAATTTAGCAAATAGGCCCGGATGTTGTCCACTTTCATCATACCTTCCATAATATTCACCACCCCTATCAGACCTGACAATCTTCACCTTTCTGTCTAATTGCCTTTCAACTTCATTAATATAAATCTCCAAAGCATTTGCAGCTTGAGACTTATCATGCAGCAAATAGACATAACCATAACGTGAATAATCATCATTGAAAGTGATAAAATATTTTTCTTTATTGAAGGCATTAACATCAAACGGACCACATACATCAGTGTGTATAATTTCAAGAAGTTGAGTGCTCCTTGTGGCTCCTTTCTTTGTGTGTTTTGTTTGTTTTCCTTTAATACAATCCACACAAACATTTAAATCAGTAAAGTCTAAATCCGGAAGGATTTCATTATTTACCAATCTTTTCATCCTTTCTTTGGAAATATGTCCCAAACGTTTGTGCCACAAGTAAGCGGAACACTCATTAATTAAGGTACGTTTAGTACCAACATTATGATGCATAGTCATAAGTGTTTCAGCATAAAGATTATCAAGACATAATTTATATAATCCATCACATAAAGTACCATTACCAATCAAATGATTGTGCTTGTACAAACTGAAACTACCACTATCAAATTTAAAAGAGTATCCAGCAACATCAAGTTTGGAAATTGAAACTAAATTCCTAGATATACTAGGGACATACAAAGTTTCACATAAGTCCAAATGATATCCACTGTCGAGAATTAAACGATACGTCCCAACAGCTTCCACCGGAACTTTCACTCTATTGCCCATAAAGACAAACTTTTCATTTGGCCTTGTGGATTTTAGAAGAAGAGGTCTCATTCACTTTAAGGGGTCCTCCTCCTCCTCCTTTCTTCTCATGCTTCTTACCTTTATACTTTTCAGCTTCTTGATGCTTTACATAATTGATAGAATGAGCTCCCTGATTCTTAAGTCTGGTTTCCTCCTGAACTAACATACTGTGCAATTCATACACATTCCATTTATCTTTCATGGTGTTATAGTTCATTTGGAAAGGACCATACTCAGACGGTAATGAGTTCAATACGAACTGCACCAGGAAGTTCTCATCCACAGCCATTCCCAATGCTTTTAATTTTGCCGCAATGCTTGTCATTTCAATAACATGCTCATGCATAGTACGCGAACCATCAAACTTCATGGTGGTCAGTGTACTCATAAGTGTCCCAGCAAGAGACTTATCAGCGGTTTGGGAGCGCTCTTCCACAAGTTTCATCATTTCGATAGCACTTTCGGTTTGTGGAAGAGCTGACTTAATGTTGCTTGCTATGCTCATTTTCATGTACATCAAACTTAATTTGTTGGATCTTTCTCAGTTCTTAAAATGGTTCCTTTCATCCTCAGTGCTTTCAGGAGTAATAGCACCAGGTATCTCTTCTCTAAGAGCCATATCCATATCCATTACCCCAAGGTAAAATTGGATTTGCTCTTTCCATTCAGAGAAGTTCAGCCCATTAAAAACTGTAACAGTTGAGAACATGGAATGTGTAGCAACCGGTACTGCGAGGAATGATATTTAAACATTAATGCTTTGAGTCATACATGTCACACACTAACATAATTCACAGATTCAAATATTCTAACTTCAATGCATATCAATGTTCACCTTTGGGGATCCATTAACATACAACATTAACTATAATGATGCTATATAAATTTCACATAATTTGACAATGATGCATACCCCTATCATAATTATTTGTCATCTTTGGATGTCCAAATGTGAGGAAATATGCCAACAATACCAACATCCATGTTCATTTTATAAAACAAATAATCAACATTTGGGTTGATCCCTAACTGTTCTATAATAATGAACTTCAATATACCACAACATGAATAATTATATCATACTATTCACAGCATCACAGTCATGGTAATTGAAATAAAATTCATAATATTTGGAATTAAAATAACTCTTCAAGATTTGACCACTTTGGTGACTAACAAATCTACCATAATTAATTCCAAAATTTTAATATTTCATAAACAATAATAGGATTAAATTTTCACATTCAATTTTAATCTAACCACATCACATAAGCATTTACAGTTTAGAAAAATAAAAAATAAAAAAACAAGTTTCCAAACCGTGAAGGTTGCAGTATTCCAAAACACGAAAACTTGGAATACGAAAACCGAATGACAATATTATCCATTAAACGTGATGCACAGTTAATTGATTTCAAGAATAATATGAAATCCAATATCATTCACTTTTTCCATAATACCAACAGTGGTTCACGATTTCATTCAAATCAATTGAGGCTTTGTCCATAATTATGAAAACCGAGAAGCAAATTTACGTTTAAAATTTACACAGTACCTTGCTTCGGTGGTTTTCATTTGATGGGAATTCTCATATATGTTTTCAACTTTCTCCATTAAGCACAAAAAACGAGAAGAGCAAATTGACCTTATAATTCACAATTCTCTAAAGGACAAAACAAATTGTGAAACCGTAATATGCAATTCGAAATTGCGAAACCGTAATTGAAAACCGAATGGCTATCGAGAAGTACCTTTTAGCGTGACGATCGAGAATTTTATTTCCAAAAACTCTAATTTTTCGGCAACCAGAAATCCATTCATAATTATTTATGGAAAAACACAAATTCTTAAACACTAGCTCTAATACCACATGTTAGCAATTTAATCAGTAAATCAGTAATTCATGATTCATGTTCAACAGTAATCAATCAAGAACATGACATAGGATCTTTAGAATTTATGAGTTTCACATAAACATACATTTGTCCATAATCGCGGAAGATCTTTAACAGTAGAATGCTTTTTTTTTTTTTGATAACAACAGTAGAATGCTTTCTCTAAGCCTTGACCCTTTCACCGTTCTTGTATCTTCTTTGATAGGGATAGGATACAACTTTTCTAGGTAGACTCAGAAGGACGTTTGTTTTCGATCAGATACTCTTATATGAAAACTGACCATATAAACTATTATATAACTGGCCTATCACAGTTATTTCTAATTAACTTCCCTTTATGCGAAACGTTAAAACGTCAATTACCATTAATGCGAAATGTTACCATAATGCAAAACGTTAAAACGCCAATTATCATTAATGCGAAACGTCAATTACCATAAAGCCTCTTTTATTATTAATTAAACCAATTGACACACATGAGACACAAATAGTTTTACAAGATCAGCTCCATTATCCCTACAAGAGCCATCGACATTCACTTTTATCCAGCCATGGGGAGGAGCCCTCCAGTTAATCCAAATTTCCTTCAAGGGTTCAAGGTCTAAACCTGCGTCCCTAAGCATCTCATTAGCCTCAACAACATTTAGGATATTCAAAGATACCTGTTTGAAGAATTCATGAGGAGACAAACTACTTCCTTGGAAAATAAGTTTATTCCTTTCTTTCCACATATACCAACAGATCATACCAAAACTCAACTGCCAATTCGAGTTCCTGGCCTGAGCCTTGAGATTAAATTCCAACCAGTTATCAAAGGTCATTGTTTGAAACTGGCTAGTACCTGTAACATCCACCCAATGATTCCAGACTTCCTTAGCCCAGTTGCAGCTCCTAAATATATGCTCTCTGTCTTCCGGATCCTAAATTTTTTAAAATAGATGAAACCAGGGCATACTCACATATCCTTCGAAAGAAGCAAAATTTAAAAGTCTACAAGTCAGTACACCTTAATTAAAGTGACATTCACAATTAAAAGGTACAGACAAACATTCGAAAAGGAACAACACTCTTCATTATACTTAAAATTTTAAATGTGAACAGTGAAAAATTAAGTCCCATGTTTAGATTTTATATTTTGAAACCGTTGAAGATAAGATTATTATTCATACCATTGAAATATTGAATACATTATTCTCAATTTAATTGTTCATATAATTATCCTTTCCAATAATTCCTCTTTTTCATAAAAATCAAAGGTTTTCCTTTTCCCCTTTCAATTTTTGTAATTCAACATTCCATGAAAAGTCCAAGGACATTGAGTTAGATTGCCATGTTAACAGTTAACGTGAAAAAATTGTCTCTGGCCTCCTTCGTTTATTACCAGTTGTTTCCTCTACACAGCTCGCAAATGTTTTCTCTAAACCATTATCTGCTCCACTTTTTCAGTCTTTCATTGTCAAGCAGGGCCTTATTACTCTTTTAAGTCCAGCTTGTTAGGGGGGAGGGGGTTAACACACGAGACTTAAGCCCAACAAACTCAAGCCCACATTCACGAGACTGAAGCCCAACATAATCAAGCCCAGATTCAATCTCCTCAGAATAACGTTCATGCAGTATCACTGATATACGCTTACCAAAAAGTATCACTGATATACGCACGTGGAACTAACCATGATAGATGGAAAGTTGAAACTAACTTTTGCACTTAACTTAGTGCTTGTTTAGATCCTCTCTTTTTTAAGTTATAAGCTACTTATAAGCATAAGCTAGGTCAAACAGGTTTTGGGAAAAGCTCTTATAACGAAAAGCTCTCTTTTTTATAATGAAGAAAAAAGCTGAAAACTAAAAGCTCCTAGGAGCAGCTTTTTTTTAAGCTTTTATCTGTTTTTCTTGAATTGTGTGTTTTTTTTTTAAAATGAACAGTGATAAAGATAGAGAGAGAGATAATTTTCTTAAAATATATGCTTTTAAGTAATTTTTAAGCTAAAATTTTTATGTAATTTCCAAACAGCTTTTAACTTCTTTATTAGCTTTAGGTTATGAGTAGCTTCTAACTTAAAAATAAGAGGATTCAAACAGACTTTTTTATTAGTCTGTTAGAAAGTTTTGTAACAACTTTTCTGTTGTACTTTTTATTAGCTTCTTCTTTGTCATTGAGCGAGCTTATGAGTTAGCTTAGCTATGTATTCAGTTTTTTATAGGGAGACTCCATGTAAAAAGTATTCAGTTTTCTCATAATCAAGAAAATGTTATTCAAAATTTTCTCTCAAATTTTCATTTCTGTTAACTGTAAGAAATTTCATAATATATGATTATATGATTTTAGAACACCAAATGAATTTAGGCTTACTTGTTGACGACATGATTCTTATTGACATCTCAATTGCAGTGCTTGCTCCGGTATTCCTGCAAAGGTTGGAGGACCAGGATCTTCCTATGCAATTCACATCACTCCCTGTTTACAACTGTTGATGGGGCAAGTTGTGGAGTGACAGTTTTTTAACACGTTGTAAATGCAGAGAGGACCTAGCCAAACTTATTAACCCTAGTCCCCTTTCCATCATGGACCTATGAGTTAGGCCTACACTGTTACCCACACTAATAAGTTTACAGATATCCAAGCCCAAATCAAAAGGATCATTAATTAACTGGGCTTTATATTGCACCCCTATATGGATCATGACTTAGCCCGTTTTTATTAAAACAAGAAAAACTACAATTGATTGAAGCCCACAATTATTATAAAAATTTCTAACATTCTCCCACTTGGGCAAAAACAATTGTAAAATTTTAATTTAAAAGAAAAAAGGAAAACAAGTTATTTGAAAACGACTCTCGGGTTAAGGACTGATTCTTATAATGTGGCCACATTTTAAGAAAACACATGATCGAAGGTGCCATATCTGAATATGACTCCATCCAACTAAAATCAAATAACATTGAATCAGGCGGTGATTATACCCTTACCAATATAAGACCTTCCATGGTCACAAATGTTACTTGACTACATCGACTAGTCATTAGTGTGGAGTGTAGCAAGAAAATAGCATGCCAATGTGATCCAACAACAGCCAAACTGCTATTTTCTCTGTTAGTCCTCAAATGCCTTAAAGCCAGAGAAATCTCATGGTTTATCAAAAAACCATCATATAATCAAATATGGTGTCGACTACGAGCCCTATAGTCCTAACAACACCATTATGTCTCAAACTCCCATATAGTGTCAACCACAGACATGATGGTTCCAACGACTCTGAGTTCCAAAATCATGCCTCAAACTCCAATATGGTGTCAACCACAGGCATGGTGGTCCCAACGACACTGAGTTCCAAAATCATGTTATCATGCCTCAAACTTCAATATAGTGTCAACCACAGGCATAGTGGTTCCAATGACACTGAGTTCCAAAATTTTATTATCATGCCTCAAACTCTAATATAGTGTCAACCACAGGCATGGTGGTCCCAACGACACTGAGTTTCAAAATATCTCACAATTGACAAACATAAATACATATGTTCAAATAATAATAAATCTCAAATCTTTTTCAATTATTCAAAATAAAATTTATCTGTTAAATAAACATCATTTATATCTAAAATAAATTGTTCAACATGACAAGAAAATAATAAATGATTTAAACTCCCACTAATCAACTAAATCAAAGAAATTCACAATGTCCATATTCTTCACATGTATTTATCATGGGCCTAAATCATTTGGTTAGAGAGTTAGTCAATATTCTCAACAACTAAGTCATTCACATACAATACAAGAAAAGGAATTTTTCTCCCGCCAACCTTAAGATAAATATAATAACAGAAATTATTTTCATCATAGCTTAAGAAAGTCACTATCTCATCAGATCACCATTAATGTAAAATAAAATCCATGTTGATTTTAAAAGGACAAAATCCTTCTTAAAGAGGCCTTATAGAAAATTCATTTCAAAATAATCCATATCCTTATATTAAAAACTAAGCAATTATCTCTCACTGACTTGACAATAACTTCAAGATCACACAAAATTAATCATATCTCTCCCACTAAAAAAAACGTCAACTATGTTCTCTACATTTATTATAGGCTAACACACAATACCATATCAAGATCAAAATTCATAAAAAATAAAATAAAAATCTAGATCTCATCTCCATTATTCATAATTCAATCCAATCAATAATTCTAATATGGCATTGTTATCGTTCATATCAAAATATATGTATTACATAAATGCAATTATATTAACTATGGGCAGTGAAATAATTTTAACGAAATAATTAGCTTATTATAAACTCTCCTTTGGGCAGATAATTGCAAACAATGATTTTTATTAACAAGAAATCCTGACGATTTACAAATAACATTCTGAATAATCATACTTAAATAATATGAAAAATCTTATAGTATATGTTTCTCAAATTCATATTGCTTTTACTAAATTATAATTTGTATCATAAATTTTAATCCCCAATATCAGCAATTATATATCTTAACTCAGTAATCAAACTTAATTGCCAAAGCACATAAAATCTACGCTAAAGTTGGGAGAGTAAATACTAACATTATAATCACGATAATATGTAACAATTTTTCATTAATTAAGATTTTGAAAAAAGAACATAAATATTTATTACAAAATTAAACATGAACAAGAGATCACAAAATTAATTATGAATGAGAGCAAAACTTCCAAATAAATATTTATGTATATAAAAAATTAAAATAAATATTTTAAAATATTAATTTCAAAATAAATCAAACATGTTTTCAAATCTATTTAAAGAAACTATCATAGAAATTCATTATTAAGGCAAAACAGGTATGCATCAGAATAAACTAAAGGACAATATACACATTCAATTTAATCAAGATATTATAATGAGACCAACATAATAGTACATTCTCCTTTGAGCAGAATGCACTAACCAAGGTTGAACCAAGGCCAGAACCTCAGATGAGTTAATCAATGAGACAACACTGGGTTTGAAAATCTATCCCCTTTGGGCAGATAGATTCCTAGACCAATGAGCCTACAATAACTTCAACTACAATATCAAGAATAAGTTGCTAGGATGAGTTAATCATTTAGCACAACAGGTTGTCATAACAAGACCAACATAATAGTACATTATCCTTTGGGCAGAATGCACAAACCAAGGTCTAAACCAAGGTCAGAACCTCAGATGAGTTAATCAATGAGCACAACACTGGGTTTGAAAATCTATCCCCTTTGGGCAAATAGACCTCTAGCCCAATGAGCCTCCAATAAGTTCATCTACAACCTAAAAAAAAAAAATTGCTCAGTGAGCTTACACTAGCTTCAGAGATTTGTCCCCTTTGGGCAGACAGATCACTTAGACCAATGTACCTCCATTAACTCCATCCCAAACAAATTTACAGTTATAACCCACAATTACTCTCTTTGGGCAGGAAATTGCTTGAAATAACCAAGATCACTACTCAAATTATACAAAAAAAATTCATAAACCAACCCATTTTGGTGGTAATCACCTACAGTAATTCATAAAAATTATTGTATGTGAATATGTTTAAACATAATAACATTCACATACCCAAAACATGATCCAATCCACAAAAAGTTGTAACATTTTTAGTGATCATGAATTTAAAATAATATTATTCCCAAACAAATTTTCCATTTATGCAATTCAAGCGAAAGCATATAAATTTCAAACAAAATATTATAGCATGCAATACAGGCTCAAATACAACATTTTACAATAATTTAAATAAGACTGAATATCACTATTTGATGCAAAATATGATAAATGATATATCAAGCAAGCCAATTCCTCTAACACAACACTCTACCTTTCGCTTGATATCACAGAATCAAAGTTTCAAATCACTATTGCTAGCTTTTTACCTTTTCAATTTAGCGTAGCTTGTGCCCAAGAATCCAATTCAACTTTTAATAACAACTTTCACAAATCAACTGTGCCATAACAAAATTTGTTTGGAACACATGCATGTGGCAATGAAAACACTGCTTTCAATTATGAAATAAAGCACCAAACCATTGTTATTTTTCATAATTTAAATCATGAAAATATTGAACAACTCTGAATGTCAAATTGGATTTAAAAATCATTATTATGGCGCCCTGAAAACAAATTTTCTTCCTATATATTATATAATGGAACATAAATAGATTTTTCTTCAAAACAAGCATGAGACAATAAATACATTTATTGTGTAAACACAATTAAGGGCACCAATAATGGGAAGATTTTGCAAAATCATAGCGAATCAATTTAGCGCCATCAATAGGAAATACAATATTTTTCACAAAATATGTACCAGAAAATATTTTATATAATTTAATGTTTTTTTTTAATAAAATAAAACAAAATAAAAAATCTATCAATCCCATCCTGTAGACCTCTTTCGAAACATACCACCTGCGTTTGGTTCAGATGTCCCTCAATCACATTCAACCGTGCTGTTGTCGATTACCCCATTAATTACTTTAATTTCAACGAGGAACGATTTAAACCAAAACACCACAACCCAACGAACTCATCCTTCCAATTGAAAGACAATAGAAAAGAAAAAGAATTTATCGGCAACCAATCATCCATAATAAGAACATATGAAAAGACTAGTTTGAAATTTGGGATTTTGCATAAAAGTTTAACACGACAATAATTTTGAAAACCCTCTTTGCTTATTATTATGGGTCAAATTAGAGACTTATACATTAATTATTCAAATGTTATTATTTGTTCGGCAGAAGTCCGTAGGAGATTGGATTTAATTCCTTAAAAAAAAATATTATTGTAAATTTCACACATTCAAAAACAGAGGAGCGCAAACCCAAAAAAAATGTGATTGTGTACAATAATAAATAATTGAGTCCTAAATCATATAATCTAGGCTCTGATACCAAATGTAAGAAATTTCATAATATATGATTATATGATTTTAGAACACCAAATGAATTTAGGCTTACTTGTTGACGACATGATTCTTCTTGACATCTCAATTGCAATGCTTGCTCCGGTATTCCTGCAAAGATTGAAGGACCAGGATCTTCCTCTGCAATTCACACCACTCCCTGTTTATAACTGTCGATGGAGCAAGTTGTGGAGTGACGGTTTTTCAACACGCTGTGAATGCAGAGGGGACATAGCCAAACTTATTAACCCTAGTCCCCTTCCCATAATGGGCCTATGGGTTAGGCCTACACTGTTACCACACTAATCAGTTTATAGATATCCAAGCCCAAATCAAAAGGATCACTAATTAACTGGGTTTTATACTGCACCCCTATATGGATCATGACTTAGCCCGTTTTTATTAAAACAAGAAAAACTACAATTGATTGAAGCCCACAATTATTATAAAAATTTCTAAAATTAACTTCTCGTGTTGTAGGAGAAGTTGGGTGATTTCTTGATGAGTGAGAAAAGAGGTATGCTTACGGTTGTGCAAAATAATAACTGAACCGAACCATTAACCGAACCGAACCCCCCTTAAAATAATTGATTTTTAAAAATCAGTTCATGAACTGAACCAGTTTTTAGAACCAGATTAAGAATCGAACCATTTTGAACCGAACCGAACCATTTTCAAACCGAACCAAATTGATTTTTATAATTTTATTTTTTAAATTTTTATTTTTTTTCTTTTCAAAAGAGGGTCGACCCGAACCAGTTCCGAACCGAACCGTTTCCAACTGAACCGAATCATTTAAACCAATTCGATTCGATTTTTCAAAAATTCTAGTTCGGTTCAACCCATGCACATCTCTAGATATGCTCACCTCTTTTTTTAAAAAAAAGAGTTAGCACAAAAATCAAATTGAGAGTAACATGAAAAATACTTCTTCGATAAAAGGAGAAGTATTTTTTCCTAATACATTTTAATTATTTCCAATCTTTGTTGTTAGTAGTTGGGCAGTTGAGATATTTCCCTATCTTTTTTCTTAATTGCAATATAGTTTTCTTAATTTAATATTTTCGAAAACAAATAATATAGAATCTAATTTTACCGATTATAGAATCCAAGTTTTAATTTTTCAATGCTAGGCTCAAGCTTTTATTTTTATGGTTAGAGATTGACTGACTTAACCAGAAGTTGTGTTAATTTGTTGGACTTTTCTAAAAAAGTAATATAATTTAATTTAAAACATTCTAACACGGTATCCTTCTCGTGGAGAGGGTGTTTTATTAATTTTATTGTGAAACTAATACTTGTTTGAATTATTAAAAATATTTTTCTTACTAACATTTTTTTATGAGTTTAAATTTCTAATATTGTAAAGTCATTTCAATTTTCAACCACTGCATTCAAACTTTCTTATTATTGAAGTCAGTTATCATGCACAAATGCGTTATAAAACTAATAATTAGCGTTACAATTGTTTTAGGAACATTCATTTGCTGACTATGCTCAACAAATAAATAATTTTGAATTTTTTAAAAAAATTGTCTCTGATTATTTTTCATGGACTTGATGAGGATATAAGAATCTATGATGTTCACATGTTTTTATGCAAACAATTGAACAACATTATGATCTCACGAGTTGTAACATGTTTTCTTTTAAAAAAAAAAATTATTTGTAAACATGTTTTACATGATATGGACACATAACTTATTTATTTATTAGACGCTGAAATAGGTGGACAACGACTGTACCCAAAAAAATAAAATAGGTAGACAACGACACATCTGAACCGTTTATATATAAAAAGGAAAGATTAAATTAACAGTGTAAGGCCAATAAATTCTACGTTTATTAATTATTATTAAATGTTGATTTTATTTTCATGATGTAAGTATCTTTCTATGCAAATAAATTTAATAATTAATAATAAGTGTAAAACTTACATTAGGATAAATTTATAATTCCTAAGTATATATTTAAGTGTTTACAACCCCATTTATGTTTTTAAGAAAAAAATATTGAATAATTTTATATATTAAATAATTAAAATTATTTAGTAATTTTAAAATAAATACATCATTATTTATTTAATTTAAAGATAAATTTATTTAAAACAATATTGCCATCTGTCGCAAAATCTAAGTTATTAGGTGAAAATATATAAATAATTATCTAATATAAATAATTATCTAACACCTCCCTTATTATATAACAACTTTTGAGTTTAAAAAATGAATAATATGCAGATCTATCATAACTTATATTAAGATTTAAATTTTATTTAAAAATAATAATAATAAGAATTATAGTCTATATCACATGATTATTTATAGAAACTATAGTTTCATGTGATAAATTAATTATTTTGAAATTTTAAGTTGTTACGTGAAATTACATAAATAATTTTAAATTTAATACTTTGCTCACTTTTTGTTTAACTGTAAAAATTACATATCTCAAAGAGGTTAAATGCATTTAGGGGGCGTTCAGTACAGGAGAATTTTTTTTTATCTGGGAAATAATTATTATTGGAATGTAGTTGGAAATATATTTTACTGAAATGTTACTAAAAAACTATTTGGTAGACCCATATTTTCTCGAAAAAATTAAGTTAATTTTATTGAATTTGTGTTTGGTTGGTTATGAAATATTAGTGGAAATGTGAGGTTATTTTATCAAAATAATCCCACCTTTATCTACAAATTGTACAAATTGAAGGTCAATTTAGTCCATATTTTCGTGCTTTAATTTTGACTTTTTAGAACAGTCAACAATTCCATCTATTTTATGAATCTATCGTACCGTAGAAATTTATCACATAGAAACATTTTCCTGAAAACATATTTGGCCTAGAAAGTTTTGAGAATTGAGCTACCAAACGTTGAATACTTTATTCTCCTATCATGCTTTCCCGTGATTTTATAAAAAAAGTCGCGTACAAAGAAACCGCTAATGGTTAAAGAAAACCAAGTACAGGAGGCTGTTGATCTCCAAAAAATTTGTATGCCTTCCATGTTTTTTTCTTTTTAATTGAGTACTGTTCCTTTTGTCGTTTTCTGTAATTTTTCTTACTCGGGAAAGGTTGTCCGACCAACGAATTAAATATCTAATCCAACAAGTGTTGGTTGGCAATTGAACTTCTAAGAATTTGTTTGAATCACAAAAGTTTAAATTTTGCTTCAAGTAAATTCTTAGACAAATTTTGAAAGATAGAGAAACTGTCTTTCTTCTCGAATAAGAAATTAGTCTCATCCTTTTATTAGTAGAGAAACTCAATGTACCTGCTGTTTAAATAAGAGGGTAACCTTGATGACACTACTTGGAGGACAAGATGATCTCACGACCGAACAAGTTGTGAAAGGAATTGACGAGGGCTGGTTCGTAATGTTGTCCATCATGCCTAGCAAGGTGGACATGGTGCTACCTGACGCTTCCATCGTGTGCATGCCGTAGGCAATGCGGGTTGTGGTTCGTTTGTGGACAAAGGTTGAATGTGATACCTTCAAATTATATCAATAAAAAAAAAAACTAATCAAATATATATCAATAATTAGGTAGGTCAGTTGGCACATGAGGATTAAGCAGATGAGGTAAGGACATGTGCTTGATCTTCTTCGGTGTCACTTTTGAAAGAAATTTAAAGTTTTAATCTTAAATCCGTCGCAAATCGAATTAATCACAAAATAATGAATTGATTGAATATTTAAAAAAAATAAAATAATAATTAGAAATCAAATCAAAAACATAATTGAACACACAACTGGCACGTTGTATTCTGTCAACACTCGTCGGATTTGGTAACGGACATCAAATAAAATAACACATTATTGTCTTATAATTATTAAAAAACGCCAAATGATGGTATATACTGTACGATTATCCTGCTCCTGGTGAGCTGTTAAAACATTAATCATGCGGAAAAAGGACTAAAGATAATGGCTCTGACAAAATAATGTTCCGATTCCAGTCCAACTTTGGTGTCACACCTCCTCCTTTGGGATCCCGTACAGATATTTAATCATGAGTGACTCGTTGGTGTTTGATTGTCAAATTTGATCAAAAAATAAATATATCTTCGCTATAATTATATTTATAAACATATGTTCAGGAGTGTTTGAGAATATTTAAAAAATAATATTTAACTATTTAAATTTTCAAAAGTTACTTATTAAGAAAACTAATTTTAAGATAAGATTGTCTCTTAAAAAAATCATTTGATATAAATTTTTCTAATATCTTCCTTCCTTTTTATTATTTATATCTAATGGTAGTTATTTAATAAGATATAGTCGTAAATATTATTCATTTATCTAATAATTAATAAGCATGCAAAGCTTTTTATATTTAAATAAATAAAAAGTTATTCAAGAACTGGTTTAAAATAATTTTTAAGTGAAATATGTTTTAAGTTAAAATTAATTAAAAAAATTAAATTTATATAACTAATTTATTTTAAATAGTTCTAAATCAAATTTTTAGAGTTGACGAATTTTAAGTAACTGTTTAGTAGGGATATAAATAGGCTAGATTAGGCTAGATTTTGGTTTAAATAAATCAGGTCAATTCAAAAAATTTCAAACTCGACCTGGCCTGTTAGTCTCTGTAAGACCAAATTACAAATCTGGTCTGTCTTATATTTAAAAAATAAAAATTTTGCCCTAGACCTGTTTGTCTATTTAAGCTTATTAAATATTTAATAAGTAAAAAAATAACTAAAATAATCTTACTTTATTATTCAAAATTATTAAAATAATAATCTTATTTATTTTATTTAAAATAAATAATTTTATGCGAAAAATATTTCTACAGTTACTGTAGATAATTATCTGCATTTATTCTCAAAACAACGTCGTTTTGGTATTGAAATATTAAATAATTGTAAATATAAATATTACTATAACCCTGAAATAAATTAGAATTTTAAAAATACCATGATTTTCGTCCTAAAACGACGTCGTATTGGGGCGCAGATAACTTATATGCCGTAACTGTAGAAAAATTGAACCCTAATTTCATATAAGCCTGCCTGTTAGTTTATAGGCCCAACATGTATAAAAAATCTTTTAGCCTGTTTTTTAAATAGATTTTTTTTAAAAGCCCAGGCCTGTTCTGTTTGATTATTCGTAATAGGTCAAGCCTGACCTAATATATGCTAGATCGTAGGCCCCTGTAAATCGGATTAGCTCATTTACACCCTACTGTTCGAAAGATTTTTTTTTTTTTTTTGCTTCTCTTCTCTTTATAAATAGAAATTAGGTCAAACCATTTTTTATAATAAATTTTTTTATATAATGAAGAAAAAAATTAAAAGCCAAAAACTCTTTCTAAGATTTTTTTAAAGCTGTATCAGTCTTTTCTTTCGAATTAAATAATTTTTAATCTGAAAATTTAATATAATTATCAAATAACTTGTAATTTCAGTTTCAATTTTTTCTAAGCTTTCGTTAAAAGTAAATTTTAGCTATAAAAAACAAAGATGTGTCAAACAGCTAAGTGTGCCCCCCTTTTTTGGATCAATAGTAATAATTAGAATTATATTTTCTTATGCAACAGGAGATACTCACAATTTACCTGTGGGTCCTATTGCAAGGGAAAAGATGAGGAAAATTTAAAGTGGAACTCATATATTTTTGAGTGTATAAGAGAGAGTTATTATTTCATGTGACATGAGATTAATATTTTCATATAACTTAAATATAAATTATTCAAATCTCTTGCTATTAAACCAATTCTAACGGCTTGTAAGTGTGCCCTTTGGATCCATTATTCTTTTCCATTCTCTTTAATATCGATTTTCTTTTCTTAGAATTATCACGATACGAGATCTTACCGAGGGAAATAATAAATAGATATTACTCTGACATGTTAAAATCAACACGAGATCTTTCCTCTTCTTTTAAGTAGGGGGAATATAGAGTTGGTGACTTGGTGGAAGATTCCAGCATTATGCTCTTCTCGTATCCCAATGGCAAGGTTAACTAATTTAAAGTCGATCATGAAAGATCTTTAGAATTACAAACTTAATATCTTCAAAAAAAAAAATTACAAACATAAAAGTAGTTGTTTTGAATTTGTCATCTAGTTATATTTATTGTTATTTAATGAGTTTAGTTATATGGATTTAGTCTTTATTATTTTAAATAATATAAAGTTATGTTATTTGTTAATAAAATTACATCATTTTAATGTGTTTTATTATTTTTTTAATTTATAAATTTAAAAAAAAAAGGAGAGAGAATATAAAACTGTACGAAAATAATAAAATTTCATTAAAAATAATATAATTTTGTGTCATTTAAAAAATAAATAATTTTTTCTAATTATATTAATACTAAATTTAGATCAAATTAATAGAAGACCCCACACGCTCCCGTACGAAGAGAAATAAATAATAATTGACAACTACAGTATATGAGGAGGAAATATTTTTCTTTCCAACGCCCTCGGTTCGCCACCTAATTATCACGGGCCATAGCTCTATTATCTGCGACAATTAACAAGCTCTGTTCGCCGCCTAATTAAAACGGAATTTGCGGCCGAACATGAACGATGCAATTTTAAACTTTTAATTTAATATTTTAAATTTTTTTTCTGTAAAGTAAATTTCTCCTACCCTGGTACTTGGCCGGTAAGATCGGATGAAATTATTAACGCTTTCAATTTTATTTTTATACTCCTTAATAGTATTTGTATGATATATATATATATATATATATATATATATATGGGATCACATAAAGTTCAATTAATATATTATGAATAATAAAAAATTAATATTTTTATTTTTATTACAATTAATATGATTTATTTATTATTAAAGTTTTTTTATAAAAGAAAAATTTATTAGCCTCCACGTAATGCAAAATGTATAATGCAATTCGATATTGAAGTTTTTTATTAACCTTCAAATGATGAGCTTTTTATTTTTCAAAAAATATCCATGAGAGACATATATGTTCATTGCAATTCGCTATTGAAGCTAGATTCACACATCTCAATTTAAGAATGACCTTCATATTATTTATACGATGCAAAAATTTTAGTTGTAATAATAGTAAAGCATTCTTGATTGTTTGTATCACAGCATGCCCAACAGATAAAGAGAATCTATATATAAGGATGTGTATCACAACCTTCCTAAAATCAATTTTTTTTTTAATTTATGTTCTCGGGAACTGAAATGGATAGAAAACTCGTTTGGTAAAACCGATTTATTTTGTGTTCCAGAGATGAACCAGTTTAATTTTTGTGTTGGAGACAAAAAAAGAATAAAAAAATTTCTGCTTTTTTTTGTTCCCGGGCACAAAATGAGAAACAATTATTTCTCTCCATCACTCTCCACCTCTACCATCATCATCACCACCACCACCATATCATCCCGACACGACCACCGCCACCATAGTCGCTGTCGCCGTCGTACCGCTAGTGTCGTCGTCACCACCCCTCACCACCCCTCACCACCACAATGCCACCGTCGCCACCATCACCACCACCTCCACCCATCACTACCACCATGCCACTGTCGTCGTTGCTGCCGCCACCACTGTCACCGTCACCACCACTGCCATCAACCACCACCACCACCACTATCACCGTCACCACTACTGCCATCAACCACCACCACCACCATCGCCTACACTACCATTTTCGCAGCCACAATTGTCACCACCGCCGCCATTAACCACCACCACCATCGTCACAACCACTACAGTCACCACCACCGTCGTCTCTGCCACCAACCACCACCACCACTCCGTCACTACCATCACCACGCCATTGCCACTACCACCACCATTGTCACCAGTGGCGGAGCCGGGCTCTAATTTGAGCCCGGGCCAAAAAATTATATGTGTATTTATTTTTCTTAATTATAGTTGGTTCATATCATAATATATTTAAATTACAATTAAATACAGAACACCTGGGCAAAGCAGCACTAAGAAGAGTTATAGTTTTATTAAATATTTTTTATTTTTACTAAAAATAATTTATTTATTTTATACAAGTGAAAATTAGATACATAACCTAATACAACTTACCCAAATCTTTCACCAAAAACATTTTAAGTTTTACACAGGGCCAAATTATAAATTGTAGCCCGGGCCAAATTACAATTTTAATATAGGCCAAATTATAATTAATTATATAGTTATATATAATAAGTACAATTTGTTAAAATTAGCCCGGGCCGAGGCCACACCCACGTCATACATGGCTCCGCCACTGACTGCCACCATCAGCACCACCACCGCCACCATCACCGCCACTATGATGGCATCACAACCACCATCACCATGCCACCGCTACCATTGTCGCCACCACCATTATCGCAGCCACTGCCGTCACCTCCACCACCACCACCACCACCATCCCTATCACTACCGCCACTGCCGCCACTGCCGCCACCATTACCACCGCTATCGTCGCAGCCACTGCCGTCACAACCACCACCACATATTTATAAAAACTAAAAGAATATTGTAATATTTGAAAAAACTATAGATTTAAAAAAGAAAATTAGTGTTAAAGAATAATAAAATAATGAATCTTTTAATCATTTTAATTTGCAAAGTTATAAGAAAGAGAGAGAGAGAGAAATTTTAAAAAATAGACACGAATAATTTCACAAGATTTCCAAAAACGTGTTCGGTGCATTTGAATTAATTGTTTCTTTAATCTCAATGATTTCTTTTGAGAGGCCCAAAAGACTTTTTGTTATTAAAATTGAATTTAAAATAAAGTTCACTAAGTGAAATTATCATTACATTAATTAATATATGATTGAGATTTGAGATGTCTTGTTAGAGTAAAATAGTCAGACAAACTGTTTATCAAAAAAAAAAAAAATAGTCAGACAAACATGTGACATGTATCGTTATAATATTCACCACGTGCTTTACAATTTGCTAATTTAATTTGCTTTTCCACTACCGCTGACTCATTCAATTTTTTTTATAAGATTATTGTATAAAAAACAATAAAGTTATTAAATAACATTGATTATAAATAAAAATATGCAACTGAATAATTATATTTAATTGAAAAATTCAAAACATCATTATCTTATTTATTTTTTTCATTAATTTTCAAAAGCGATAAATAAAAACCAACTAATTAGGTACTGTTTATGAAAAGAATGATCAATTACGAAACATATAGATAAACTATTAATGAATTATTTCAGCTTAAATAGTAATAAATTTGGTAAGGCTAATTTTGGTACCCACGTGATTTTATTATACTCAAGTAAAATTAGTCAAGTAATTGATCAATCGCAATGAAGGAGAGAACACATAAAATATGCATGGCGTGCTTCTTCGATCAGCCGCGCTGCAAGGCCACGAGGGTTATATTTAATTCTTGTTCTCTTCCCCAATAGGATTTAGGCCATGATTCACGACCACATGGCTGTTAATTATTATTGGTTTCACTGCTTGTGTCCTAGGCCTAGCTCTTACCCTCTCTATATATATGGTCATCATTTATGTTCTCCAACATCCCAACTACACTAATCTCAGAGTCTTTCTTTCCTTACACCTATATATAGCCAGTAAGGTGGTACTAAGTTAGAGAGGCCAAATCAAAATGCCTACACTAGTTGCTGAGGTTGAACCTTTGAGCCTGAAGCCCATTGTCTGTGCTTCAGGTGTCAAGGGGAAACGAGTGACTGCATTACCTGCAGAAGCTGATGGTCTTTCTGATTTCATTCATTCAGTCATTATGGACAAACCAGACATGGAATCACCCTTTAGCGTCCTTGATTTAGGGGTCGTAATGGACCTCATGAAAAACTGGACCACCAAACTTCCCACGGTTCAGCCTTTCTACGCCGTCAAATGCAACCCTAACCTTTCCTTGATTGGAACACTGGCAGCTCTCGGTTCCAGTTTTGACTGTGCCAGCAAAGCAGAGATCGAATCCGTTTTGTCACTCGGAGTCTCACCGGATCGAATCATCTACGCCAACCCATGCAAATCGGAGTCCCACATCAGATACGCTGCAAGTGTCGGTGTCAACGTGACAACGTTTGACTCCGTTGACGAGGTCGAAAAGATCCGAAAATGGCACCCGAAATGTGAGTTGCTACTCCGAATCAAACCTCCACAAGACAGTGGAGCACGAACTTGCTTGGGTCTTAAATACGGTGCGCTTCCCGAAGAATTTCAAGAGCTGCTCCAAGTGGCTAATGCTGCTGGGCTCAAAGTTACTGGCGTGTCTTTTCACATTGGAAGTGGAGGAGCTGACACGCGAGCTTATCATGGAGCCATTGAAGCCGCTAAGAGTGTCTTCGAAACGGCTTCTCGGCTTGGCATGCCTACAATGCGTGTCCTTGATATTGGTGGCGGCTTCACATCTGGCTCGCAGTTTGACGCTGCGGCTTTGAAAATAAACGCAGCCATTCAAGCCAACTTCGCCAATGAAGTTGAAGAGGGACTCGTGGTTATTGGCGAGCCGGGTCGTTACTTTGCGGAAACGGCTTTTACCTTAGCCACTAGAGTTATTGGTAAGCGTGTAAGAGGTGAGGTGAGGGAGTATTGGATCGACGATGGGATATACGGTACGCTCAATTGCATAATGTTTGACTTTGCTACTGTCACGTGCACACCACTCGCGTGCACCTCAAAACCTGAGAACCCCACGTGCATAGACTCCAAAACCTATACTTGTACTGTTTTTGGACCCACTTGCGATTCCATTGACACGGTTCTCAGAGATTACCAGCTACCGGAGCTGCAAGTGAACGATTGGCTTGTGTTCCCCAAGATGGGTGCTTACACAACGTCTTCGGGCACCAACTTCAATGGGTTTAGCTCATCGGCATCGTCCACTTACCTTGCATATTCGAGTCCTGCCGTGAGGGAACAATTGTTCTGATCGATACTGAACCGATCGTGTGGTGTTTGATAAATGGATTTTAGGTCATAACTTTCTTTCTTTTTGGTTTGGGAAACTCAATAATAGCGGCATGGGTGGTCGTGGACTCGTGGTTTCTCTTTTGTTTGTCCCTTTCCATTTTATAATTTGGGAACAACTATGTTTCGAATTTCGGAATAATATTTTGTTTATTTCCTGTACTTTTTCGATTCTTTTGTTTGC
Organism: Gastrolobium bilobum; assembly: GCF_033153095.1. Lineage (NCBI taxonomy): Eukaryota > Viridiplantae > Streptophyta > Magnoliopsida > Fabales > Fabaceae > Gastrolobium > Gastrolobium bilobum. The sequence goes on along the minus strand of NW_026895311.1, from coordinate 56,888 downwards.
TTTTTCATCAACATTGTTCCTCTGTGCATTATTTTCTGAGCATGTGAAACACGTCGCGGCAAACAACATCATCAGAGTATGGGATAAAATGTTATCCAAAAAAGAAAAGAAAAAGAATATGGGATAAAATAAATGTTAGTGATATTGTCATCGGCTCTATACAAGAGACTCATATTTTAGAAACTCTAATAAAAAGTAATTAAAAAAAACTAAGATAAATAAAGGAAAGCGTCAATAAAGGATATTAATATTAATGTCACAGTTATGAACTTGGATATGAGTCTCCAAAGATTCAAAATTTTATTATGCCCGATAAATTCTATAAATAAAAGGTACAGTTCACTACTATAGATATTTATATCTTTCTTACTGTTATGCTATTATTGTATATACATATCACCCTTTTGATAAAGTGGTTATTCCTACATGTACAATAATATGCTAACTTCTAAGGTATTTTTTTACTTCAGAAAGCCTCTTGATTCAATATCAATATACTAGTCTGCACTAGATATTTATATTTCTAGGACATAACAAATATAATATTATAAAATTTATGACCGTGATATTCATTTAATAATTAAATTTTGTAAGTTAAATTAATATTTTATATAAGATTAAAATTTAGTCACAAATTCAATTCTTATTAATTTTTCTAAAAAACAAATTAAATCTGTAGAAAAAAAATTTAAAATTAAAATCCGTATAAGAAAAAAAAATGAGTCTATATGTTATTCATCTTCAAGTTATGAGATAATATGATAAAAATAAAATATTTAACAATTATTAAATTTAAATTTTAGGATTAAAATAATTTTTTATGATTAAAGTATAAAAGTAATTATAAATATTTAGCAACGTGTGTGTAGGGATAAAAGCATATTCTTTTTACCCCACAAAGAAAAAACATATTATTTTTTACTAAGTACTTGAGCACCCGCGTGGTGGAGGTGACATCTACAACTGTTTGGCAAGGGAAATTTTTTAAGATTTCTTCGTAATTTTATTTATTCATGTTTAATATAAGATTTTTGAATTTTTTTTTAAGAATCTGATTTTTCTGAAATTATATATATATATATATATATATATATATATATATATATATATATATATACACACGTCATCCAAGAATATTACCAAAGTGGTGATAGCTTTAGAATCTCAAGTGTTGAAAAAAATTTATATTTTTTTAGGACAAGATTTCAGTAATATTTTAATTTACCAAATGACTTTTTGATAATATTTTTGAGAAAGTGACTTTCTCACCATATTCTAATAAATTATAATTTTTGGACAAATATTTTTTTATCATTTACCAAACATCTCTTCATCTGTGCATTATTTTCAGAGCATGAAAAACATGTCACGCCAAAAAACATTATTAGAGTATGGAATAAAATTAATGTTAGTGATATTGTTATGGACTTATAGAAAACCCATATTTTAAAAGGCCCAATAAAAATCAATGGAAAGAGAAAACTAACGCAAATAAAGTAAAGTATTAATCAAAAATCCTAACTTTAATGTGATAGCTATAAACCTGGACATGGCCCCTAAAAGAGCATCTACAGATCTAAAATTTCACTACTCAAATAAACTTTATAAATAAAAAGTAAAGCATACAAATATAGACACTTATTTCTCTCTTACTATTATGCTATTATTGTGCATACACACAACTTTGACAAAACCGTTATTCCTAATGCATAATGATCTACTAATCTCTAAGGTATCTCCTTCATAGATACAAAGTATCTTTATCCAACATTAATATACTAAACTGTGACTAGACATTTCTTTTCTTAAGACAGAATAAATATAATATTATAAAATTTATAATCATGATATTTATTTAATAATTTAAAGTTTAAGTTAAATTAATATTTTATATAAGGTTAAAATTTAGTCAAAAATTCAATTCTTATTAATTTTTCTAAAGTACAAATTAAACCTGTAGCAAAAAAATAAAAATAAATTAAAATCCGTATAAGAAAAAAGAATAGGTCTGTATATTATTCACCTTCAAGTTATGAGATAATATGTTAGAAATAATATTTTTTTTTTGGTAAACAAAAGGCTACAGCCCAAAAAGAAAAAAAGAAAAACTAAACAACAACTAAAACACGATCTCTCTCCACAGAAGAAATAAGATATTTAACAATTATTAAACTTATTTTTTTGGATTAAAATAATTTTTATTATTAAAGTATAAAACTATAAATATAAATATAATAAAATGAATTATAAATATTTGGCAACGTGTGTGTAGGGATAAAAGCATATTCATTGTTTATAAAAAAAAATAAAAAAAAATCTTTTTGACTAAATACTTCAGCACCCACATGGTGGAGGTGACATCTAGTGCTGCATTTACCCTTTAATGTGAAGCCTACGCTGTGTGGTACATCTAGAGGCCGTTTGGTACACAATTTTTTTTCGGATTTTCGGAAAACTGAAATTTTTAAAATTTTAAATTTTCAGATATTATCATAAACTGGATGTAAAAATCATATTTTTAAAAATCAAGATTTCCAGACAAATAAAAATTCATCCTGTACCAAACACCCCCTGGCATCTGTGTCTGGGTTTGCGCCCAGAGAGCTACTCGTAGAATCGATTCCCATGCTTATGCCGATGTAGCTGTTTTGGTGCAAGCATAAGTTTTTTGGTGTACGTTTTGTTGGTAGAAATATTTTTTCTTCTTCTAATAATTATTATAAAAATATTATTTTATTAAATTTTGATTTTAATTTAAAAATGTAAATATCTTTTAAAAAAACTTAATAATGAAGTGATATTTTATATTTCATATAAATATAAAAAAAAAGAGTAAATACATTTTTTAGTCTCTCGCAATATTTACGAAGCCTTTTTCAGTCCCTAACAATAAAAAAGAGACAAATTGGTCCCTGAGATAACAAAAAAGAGGCACGTTCATCCTTCCGTTAACTCCCACCTAATGGCCCAACTAACGGTGCACTCCTGTTTCTGATGTAATGCACTTCTGTTTTGCAAAATTGGACTGCATAGAAAAGCAATGAAGTCATGTGCCTATTTTTCTCTAGTTAGGGACCAATAAGGGCCCCACACTTTTTGTTAGGGACTAAAAACGTCCTCGTGCATTTTGACAGGGACCAAAATGCACGAGGACGTTTTTAGTCCCTAACAAAAAGCGCGGGGCCCTTATTGGTCCCTAAGCAGAGAAAAATAGGCACATGACTTCATTGCTTTTCTATGCAGTCCAATTTTGCAAAACAGAAGTGCATTACATCAGAAACAGGAGTGCACTGTTAGTTGGGCCGTTAGGTGGGAGTTAACGGAAGAATGAACATGGTCTCTTTTTTGTTATTTCAGGGACTAATTTGTCCATTTTTATTGCTAGGGACTGAAAAGGGCTTACTTGGATATTGCCAAAGATTAAAAAGAGTATTTACTCTTAAAAAATAAATAAATTATTTTGTATAAAATTTTACGAAAATACGTGTGGGGTGCGTAATGTACCTTCCCTCGATCAATTTGGCACGTGATTAATTTAAGATGCGGAGGACCGAAGAATTGGTCAATTTCCTATGCTCCCAACTGGAGGCAACGAAGCATGCACACACGAAATAAAAAAAAATACTTATCCGACATATGTCGGACATCGACACGTTTCGATACATGGTCAACAGTTTAGAATATGCAGTTAATGTTCTGACACACTTTTTCGATACGCAACTTTTTTTGACATGCAGTCAACGCTTTGACACGCATTCGACATGTTTTTTTCATTCTAAATGTTATTTTATTAACTAAACATAAAAAAATAATTTATAAATCAATTTTTTTCTATTAAGAAATTTGACATGAAAAAGTAACAAGGTACAAAAAATTATTTTTATTTATATTTATATTATGAAATTTGAATATTTAATTTGTTATATGATTTAGTATGAGTTGTTATATGTATTAAATATAAATTATATTATATATATTAAAAATATTATTTAATATCAAAATATGTTCTAATGTGTAAAATTGACATTTTTTAGTATTAATGTGTCGGCATGTCATATTGTGTCGTGTCCCGTGTCAGTATCCATGCAATATAAATTGGGGAGAGTAAATAAGATGAATGAGATTATAATAAATAAATAAAAAATAAGCTATTGGCCGGTTAATAGTACGTTTTTGAAATTCCTAAACTGCAATTTTACACATATTATATTGGGTTTTATATTATTTTACATAACATAACTCCACTTTCCTACACACACATTAAAAAGGTGGAGTTCACATATTTTTTTTTTCTCTTTCATCATTCCACTTTCTCTCTCCCCATTATTGTGTGTATTGGAAACTAATGTTATGTTATGTAACATAACATTAATAAAACCCGGGATAGGATATTGTGACACCCAAGTTATGTTACACCCATGTGACACCCAGTCAATCTCACCGTTAGATTGCTTATCAATCAAAAATGTCATGCGAATCCTACGATGGTAGGACAATTAACTAGGCTGAGTTGATGGCTAAAGTACGTGGACCGTAATTTCAGAAAAATAAAAAGTTACTACTAAATCCTAATTCATGCGCCTATGAATGGTCTATATAAAGCTGCTTCTCTATGCACGGGATTATTTGTATGTATAAAGTATATGTGCTTCATTGCCCATATAACCGTAGTTAGAAAATTAATTGGGAGATGCGCAGGTCTACCGATGAACCCAAAACTCCAACCCAAATTAATAAGTTAGTTGAGTTCGGATCAATAGTTAGATTGAGTCTATTTCCAAAAAAAAATAGTTAGATTGAGTCAAACTCACTTCTATTAGAAATCCCTATTTACTTCTTATTTTTAAAATTTTATAAAGCATTATGCTTATGTCCGCGTACTCAATTCCTATTTACTTCTTATTTTTAAAATTTTATAAAGCATTACTAGCCTAAACGGATGAGCCACTCTGTAATACCGAATTGGGCCCTATTCGGATCCAGATGTAGCGGGGGGAGGTATGCTTGAAGGTTTCATTCGGGCTCTATCTCTGCTTAGGCCTCTTTGATCACTGGGTTGTTTATGGGCCAGTCTCGGACGGGTCTACACAGTATACAGTACCCCAGATGGGCCATATTGGGCTTATCATCGGTAAGCCCCACACGTTACATAATCCCACACTCAAAATAGAAGTAAACCCAGACACCGAGTGTTCAAGCAGTATTTAGTTATGCTTCTAATTCTTAATGATGTCCCTGATTTATTCTAATGTGTTGCTACCCAGTGCTAGTGATTCCGTGGAAGTTTCAGTTTATTGTACGTTGGCTTTTGGGGCTGTTTTATTAATAAATACCAACCCCCACATCTGTTATTGTTTCATGCATCAAAACAACGATGGCCTTGCCGCTGGGTTTGCTATTCTCAATTGAAATGTTTAGAAATGAACAAAATAGACTGCTATGTAATATTTCTCCTAGTTGCTCCTCCACAAATATATTGTGTAGGATATTTTTCTGCCATCATGTTGTCTTATCTTGCTTCAATTTTTTTTCCTATATAACAATGGAGTGGTTAAGTTTTATTTAATTTTTTTTTTTTTTAATTTCTTCTAATCTTGGAACCTCATCAATCTATTGTTTGCTTGAGTGAGACATGGTAATAAATTTGGAAGACCGGCAAAGGTTAAGAAGTGCTTCTTCGGCCACAATTTTGGCATACTCTGAGCTATCATATCTAGTTATCTACACTTCATCTGCCTCACACTAAAAAGAAAATCTAAGCCACGTCATAGGATAACATCCAATCCAACCAATTACAGCAATCCTCATCAGATAACCCACTTCCAGCCCATCCTATTATCTAAATCACTCATTCCTCCACACATCTGAACCACACAAAAACCAATCCACAGCACGATCCATTCATTCGTGCTATAAAAAATCACCCCTTGCATGTCTACCATTTGATTCCCTTCCAACACATAAACACATACAAGTTTAGAAGATCAGACTAAAGCTTCAGACATGGCCACCGTCACTTCTACTGCTGTTTCTATTCCATCATTCACTGGCCTTAAGGCAGCTGGAACAAACGCAGGCAAAGTTAGTGCCAAAGCTAAGGTGTCAAGTTCCCAATTGCCAAGGCTCAGCGTCAAAGCTTCACTTAAAGACGTTGGAGTTGCTGTGGTTGCCACTGCTGCCAGCGCAGTGCTAGCTAGCAATGCCATGGCCATTGAAGTCTTGCTTGGTGGTGATGACGGGTCTCTGGCTTTTATTCCCAATAGTTTCTCAGTGAGCGCTGGAGAAAAGATCACATTCAAGAACAATGCTGGTTTCCCGCACAATGTTGTCTTCGACGAGGATGAAATTCCTAGCGGCGTTGATGTAGCGAAAATCTCCATGTCTGACGAAGACCTTCTCAATGCGCCTGGTGAGACTTTCAGCGTTACCTTGGATGCGAAGGGAACCTACAGTTTCTACTGTTCCCCTCACCAAGGAGCTGGTATGGTGGGAAAAGTCACTGTTAATTAAATGTCTGAAGTAAGGCAATCTTGTCTTTCTCGTATGGTTTAAGTTAATTTTGTTTTTGTAGTAGAGCTTAATTAAATGTTGTTTGTTATGGGATTGTATGATATGAACCGATATAATGCTCTTATGTAACTCATTTACTTCGTTTGGGTTCAGACTGTTCCCTCTCATCGCGGAGAAATACTTCCCTAAACGAATATTACGTCGATAAATTATTAATATGTTTTTAGTTAATGATGAATTATTAAGATTTATCCTTCTATAATAAAATTGAGTTATCGTGAAATAATTTTTCAAAGTGCTCCTTTTTTTATATACGAAATTTTAAGAAATAATGTTTTATTACGCATCCGTATGCAGAAAAGAATCAATATTAATATACAATGTGGCTGTGACATGCAATCCATTAATTAGTAATTACCATACGCAGCCTGTTGGTGGTTGAAAAATCAGGGGTAAGGCCCCTTCAACTTTTTGCCAAGCACGTCCTGCGATCCAATTCCCTTCCTTCTTTGAGATTAAGAGGCTATGCCTATGTAGTTAGAGCATCAGGAAGGGTAGACCGGGAGCCAAGCACCTTACCACCGACATCTGGGAAAGACTCAAATCCAGGTAAGGAGCGTACCTTTCCATTTTCATCAACATGGACAGGATATTTCATAAGGTGCCCTTGCAATGGGGCAAAATCATCTGCTGTAAACTTCTTCCAGTTGTCTTCAGCAATCTTGGTCACTTTCTTCACGCAATCCAAACTTTCAGGCTCCTTGAAGCAAGCATCTGTGAACCCTAAGTGTTCTGCCCACAGAGACATTCTATACCCATATACCTGCAAATACCTCAATTAATAAGTCCTCAGGGAAGTGAACTGGGGAATTGCCTCAGGCCTCTAAAAAGCATAGAAAGATTAAACAAAAATATTCGGGAGTTGATCCTCTCATGTGAAAAAGTGGTCATGTTATTTGATCACAACCACTTAATTAAAAATTATACACTTTTCTCTCTCTTATCTCATCATCAATGAGTAGTTATGATCAAATAACATGACCACATAACCACTTTTCCACGTGAGAGGATTCACTCCCAAAATATTTAGTTAGATTTACAGTATATACTTAACGAATTATACAAACCTGACCATGTGGATGTTCCCTTTTCTTACTCCATGTATGATGGGGTTGATATGCACCCATTGCGATCTCAGTATCTCTTGATCCAGCCATAGATCGTTGATTGATGTTGGCAGACCCAATTATCACATATTCATCGTCCACAACCATTCCCTTGGCATGTACATAAACCATAAACCGTCCGAACTTTTGTGATGCTGAAACCTGCTGATCATTACAGAAAGATATTAACCTAATGCTATCAACACAAAATAATAATATTATCCCTGAATTGCATATCTACCAACAAGTAGATTGGTCACTACTTCACATTCACACTCCAGTAGTCTAGAGGAATGTAGCAAGCAAAATCTATGATAATTACATCCTTCAATCTTTCTCCTTGCTCTCTTTTCTTCTTTCCAATTCCTTTCTCCCTTTCACGTGGATCTTTAACTTTTTTTGCTAAATTCAGAACCTAATATCTATTCAATTCAACCCATTTTAATAATGCATCAGAAGTCAGAAAAATATTTTCAAAGATTACCGTCTCGCCATTATCTGAAGTTGAATTACTTGAACGTAAACCGGAAGTTGTCAACTTCTCTCGGTTTCCAAGACAGTAAAAATTGAGGTAATCTTGTGGATGGCAATCGTCAAGGTGCATAGATTTTAACTCCCGAGCTATGATTTCATACATCATTTGCATAGTTTGTCCCTAAAAATGTGAATTCTGCTTTAATAAATATAAAAATTACTATTAATTGACGAACAAATTATCTACTATTTTAAAATTTTATATGCTATGCTAGCTAGCATTTTACACTATGCTACCTGCCAAAAGAGAATCTCTTGCACTGCGGCAGAAGAAGGGACCCCTTCAGGCCACATTGGGATGACAATATAAACTGCAAATCTCTCCTTGGATCTTATCTTACTGACTATCTTCAGTGCCAACTCCATAGGAATTAAGTTATCAGCACCTGAGCATAGAATGGAATATTAGATAATTGGGAAATCCCATTATTATAAAAAAATTAATGAAAAAGATCAACAGCAATAACCAAGGCTTATCCCACTTGGCGGGCTTTCTGGAAAAATAATGATAAAAAACGGATATTTTAAGTGATGTAGATATTAAGGCTATACAATCATAGTACATAGCTTATAATTACTTTGAGCCAGTTTGTCATCAATCCTCTGTTTTAAGCAGTTGTTCGAATTATACTACGTGAGCAAAAAAGCAAGGTATTGCAAGCACTGCATAAAAGCTAAAAGTAGCAAAAGTTATGTAACATGCTAAATACTAGTCATAGGTGCTTGCTTATACAGAAATTATGAGCAATCAATTGCAAGCAGATGCAACAAGTTACATGAGTAAACACCAATATTCTGCCAAAACCTGCTTCTTTGTAAGATGGCCAAGCAAAGGATGATCCAAGGAAATATTGATTCTCAATATATATAAAATGTTGAGCAGATCTGATCGCATGTATGTATGCTGTTTGAATACTCTTGTCTATGACCAAATTTTTTGCACAAACAAGGTTCTGCAATGAATGGCAATAAAATAGAAATTAGCGAGACAGGGAAATCCAAAGGTTCTATTTTATTTATCTATAGATCAGCTTGATGTTGGATAAGTTCATCTTATTAAAGTTACCAGAGCCTCAGCTTCAAATAAATCCTTGGGAAAGCCTTTCAAAGAGCCAGAATCTATGGATCGAAAAACCTGTGAAAAACAAATAAAATATAAGTAAACAAATTCTCTGTTGAGAGATAAAGAAGCAAACAGAAGCTATACTTCAAAGTCAGTGAACTAGTAACCTGAACATGCCAATTTTCAGGATCATCTTCCTTTGAAACCCATAATTCAGGATCATCATTAGAAGTTGATTCAGAAGGACTAAGAATCCAAGAGATGCGATCTAACTTAATCAAAGAATCCTCATGCCAATGAGATACTCTCTTGAATTTTTGACCCAACTCAGACCATTTGGTGGCTTTTCTCCAGCGCTGCTCAAAATTAGTGAGTATATCATATGCAGCAGGGCCCTCAATTTTGCAATGTAAATCATGCCATGGTTGCCTTGGACCCTTGCTTCCTGCCTATTATTAAAATGGAAGATAAAAGGAATTTCACTTGGTAAGAGTGCACTGGCCATCTCAATCTCAGTAACAAACAAAACTTCAGACAACACTTTTTAGGAAGTTACTAGATGTGAAGTGCCAAAAACACTGCTTAATTTCTATCATGCCAAACTTGTTGATTGAGTGGATGGATGGCATGACAGTTCTGTCGCTACTTCAACATGTTAAAAATTAAACATATGCTAAAACAATGCCCGCACAGACATTAAGACTTAAGACCAAGAAAACGCTATCAGCTTATAAACCAAAAGAGGAACATGTGGTTAATAGTTAACCTCATCCAACAAAACAACTCTATTTTTGTTTAATAGAGAAAGAAACAGAAACTGTACATGTCATGTTAAAAAGAAAACGTCATATCATATAGATTTTGGAATGTTAACAACTTACAAGTAATATAAAAGTATCCTCAGAGATTATGAACTTACAGAAAATGTGGGATTATGATAATCACCCTGATAAACAGTGTCAAGATCACGGAAAAGTCTATGCTCAGGTGTATCATACCGGCCATCACAAAGATCTAGACCACCTAAAAATGCAGTTATCTTCCGATTATTGCCATGTGCTTGAGTATCCACAATCACACATTTCTGATGATGCGTGAAGAGAGTTCCAACAACCTGAAGTTTGGTGCCACTTAATATAGTCAACAGGTTTTCCGATTTTTAAATAACAAAAAACACTTCTTTTTAAGAAATTCTTCCCTGTTGGGATTCAAAAAATCAATTATTGATTGTTAAAGAAACAGGTTTTTTTTGGTCAACTGTTAAAAGAAACAGTTGACATATGCCAGGTATGCAGTTTGAGCCATACAAAATGAAAGGATGCCCACTAATACAGTAACACGTCAATGTAAAGATTCAAGGAAGTTTATCCTGTGCATATATTAAAACTAGAGGGATATTATGAAAAGATGGAAAGGATGATAAAGTATAGAGAACTTTTCAACAGAAACGTGACAAAATCTAGGAAAGCTACTAAACCATAGCATAAAGCATGCCTGTTGCTTGAAAATGCTAAGCTTACTGCTGGCATAACGAGGTGACAACACACATGTAACTGAAGAATGCTTGAAAAACTTTCGAGTTTCTTCATCATGTGTTTGCATTATTCCAGCCTGCAACAAAATTACTAACTTATAAGGTTGTAGAAAACTCAACAAAACACCATATGAAAGTGAAAGTGGGCAAAATGCCAATAAAAGTAAATCTGCCCAAACCAATATCTCTCTTCAAGTAACTTGCACGTACAAAAAATCAGTAAAAGTAAAATGAAGGCAACAAAATATAGTTTTTTTAGAAGCCTATATCAGAATTAAGAACACGAAGTCATGCTCCAATAACACGTGATTTTAAAAACCAGAAAGTTAATACTATAACTTGACTTGGAATCTGTCACCAGGTACTTAGGTCTCAAGTGAAGATTTGGAACGCAGTATAATCCAATTTGAATACTGTCACTCTATTAATGAAGGAAGGGTTCAGAAGGAAGACCATCAAACCATTCCTAGAAGTTAATAGGATTTACGTAATCACACTTTTGTCTGTTACTAATCATACCATTTTTTATTATTTAATTATTTACTTTTGGGGGAGGGGGGAAGAATTTGGGACAAGGATTTTTCTTTTACGTTCTCCATCTTACATGCACGTTCCAAGGACACGCAAATCCTTATAATGCATAAATATATCATATTAACAAGTTATTTCTTAAACTTGGCAAGCTCAAACACAAGTAAAAACTGTTTTTACACCTTCACATGATTATTTAAAATACCTAGCAAGCATATACACGAGTTAAAACTTCCAAGCTAGTAGTCATCATTTTATATAACAAAATTCACCACGTAAAGAAAAAAAGAAAAAGTCATCATTGACGCTGCAGAGTTTTTAATTTTGCCATGATGACTACAATACTGAACAGAAGAGGTAGCTTTTTGGCTAAAGAGAATCCGAGTTGATTTAAAAGCGTACACACAAGAAGGATCAAACAAGAATTCTCGCAAATATAACAATGTTCAGGAGTCAGAGCATTGAAAATTTCACTTGGTATCATCCCATCTTCCCCTCAAGCCTAGGAAAATACCATAAAGTCATGAAAACCGACAAAAAAAGGTATTTCAACCTAATCTAATTTGCATCATAAAATAATTTGTTAATAAAAAGGGAAAACAAATACCGTGTTGATGAAAAATTTACTGTGCGAAGTCTTATCATCCCAAACCAACAGTAAAACTCGCAAGCCTTCTTGTGACTTGTACTTGAGCAACTCCCCCAAATTCAAATTCCCACCACTAGGTAAGGGCTTGGTTGGCTCTCTGACCAGATTCACCTTATGGTAGATGGACCAACCTACAATGTAAACCAAATGATGCGCTTCCAAAATTGCGTGACAGATATCTTCCCAGCACTTGCCTTGCTGAAACACAACCCCATCGTCCAATTCAACCTCCGGTAACATCGAATCAGGAACGTGCGCATCCTGATACAGCGTCACTGATCCTCCGCGCCGCACAGGAAAATAGGAATCCTTCACGACGAAACGATCCGGACCCGGCGCAATGCCGGAGCGGTACAGAGGACTATCCTCGCAACTCGTGAATTTCATCTCGAGGCGCACAGCGCAATCAGGTTTGGGAGGTTTCCCAAACGAACCTATTATCGGAAACCAATCACTGATAGTTTCACCGGATTTGATCCTCTCGGCGGAAACTGTGGCGATTCCGATCATGTCCGCACCGAACATGTCGTTGTCCTTGACGTAGAACTCAACCTTCGAGACCGGGTGAGCCAGAGGGATCTTGAAATGCTCGCTCCAGGTGGGATTCTGCGAGTTGGAGATGACGCGGGTGCGTGCCACCGTGGCACCGGCGAGGCAAACGGTGACGTAAGGATCGCTGGTGATAATCTTGGCGGGATGGTGACGGTGATGTTGATCCTTCTTTTTACCGGTGATGGAAGCGCTGCAGGTGTTGAGAGCGGAGAAGAATCTACGAACGCGCTCTGAAAGCATGTCCATGTTTGGTAGATATCTAGCCTCAACGATTCTCAAATCGAGGTTCCCGTGAAGGTAGACCACGGTGTCCGATTTATGAACCCCCATTGATTTGCAGAGAATGAGGGAGAGTGATAGGGAGCGTTGAATAATGCGAAACGCAAACGCTCACTATCACAGATCGGCGTTACGGACGGCTATAGCATTATTTCATTAATTACTTTCTCCCGGCGACGTAACCGTATGACACACACGAATAGAAAAGGAGCCAGCGGGAAAGACAATGAGGTAGCAGGATTGGCCACCTGTTCTATTGCCCCTTGCTTCTATTTTTGAATAATCTTGAATAAATGAACACGTGTACGTGGCAGGATTAGCAGAAGAAGCAAGCCGTTCTCTGTTTACAGCTTATACAACAACTTAGGTCAGCACACGATAAAGGTCCTTTTTTTATGGGGTCTTTTATTTAATTTGTGCTCATGACTACATTAAATGACGTCAACTTCAGAAAGGTAGATTTTCATCTTCCATCACTTTTTGCTATTGGATTACATATTGCATAATTATCTGTTGAATTTAATAGAAATTATAGACGGTACACTCGGAGGCTGTTTGGATGAATTTTTGAAAAAAGAATATTTTATGTATTTTTTTTAATTTTTTTTTAAAAAATAAAGTTATTTTATTTTTAGATGTATAATCTGAAAATTACTTTTACATAAAAAAAATCATTTGGATATTAAAATAAAAAAAAAAGAACTTTTTATATTCAAAATTATAAAAGAGGACATTAATGGGAAGAGCATTAATGTTGTATTCACTTTCTTATTTGTTGTGCGGCTTGGTTTCTGTGTTTTCTTGCTTATGTGAATGTGGCTTAAAAAAAAAAGGAAGAAGCAAAAAATCAAGGACCAAAGAAAAAAGAAGAACCAAAAATAGCAATTGTAGGATGAGGAAGACGAAAGAAAATGGTATCTTAAAGAAGAAAACGTAGGAATGAAAATAAAAGAGATATTTGATTGTAAAGTAATATGTTGTTGTAGCTAACAAAAGAAATGATAGTAGGATAGGGAGAGTGATGGAGAGATAATAGGCTGATAGGATAAGATTAAATTTGTATTTTAAAAATTTATATTATCTTTTAGATTATACTTTTTTCGAAAAGCAATCAACTATTGGCTAAAAAAAACATCATTTTAACTTTTATTTTAAATTTTGATTTTTTAAAAAATTGTTATCCAAACATCTAAAAATAATCAAAATAATTGTTTTTAAAAAAAAAGAGATTATTGTAGAAATAAAAGTCAATCCAAACAGACTCTTTTTGTTTTTTTATTTAATTGATATGTCTTCCGACTATTCTCAGGGTGAAATAACTGATATTTACTATCATTTTGTTTTTTTATTGATTGAAATAAAAACAAATAATAGTATATTAAAATATTAACGAAAGCTACTTTATAGTGACAGTTTAATTTCTTTTGTTGTGCGGCGCGGATTCAGATGAAGGTCAACGCTATGCTGGCACCTGCCAGTATTTAAAAGGAGAACTATGTTTAACAACTACATGCTAGGGTTAATTATTTGACTATCCAAAAATCATTCAGAAACATTATATTGCACTTCCACATCTTTATAACTATTTCCAAATTGCAACAGCCAACAACATAACAAAATGGCAATGCACATAAAAATCAAAATTTAGCTTTGTATATTTTGATCTAAAGCCCAGACGGACAGACAAAGAAACGGAATGCCATGTAGTATTAAAGTGTGAAAGCTTATTAAATATCTACTTCTAGGAATAGACTTCTTCAACACGTTTCCTCATCAAAAGCACTGCTGAAGGCAAAACTTGGATAGATGAGGAACGGTTCCACTTTGAGGAAATATTCAAGATCTTTAAAATTAGGGCTCCAATCAATTTATGTGCGTCTAACTCAAAATGGGAGGAACCACTCTAAGCATCATACTCTGAACAAAAGATACCATCTGCAAGACATGACAGAATCATACAGAGAACAATATAAAAATAAAAGTCAGCGAAGATATATACGGAAACACATAAAAATAAAGTAAATCTGGCCAAAGTGTGCTTCAAAAATTATAAGAATACGTAGAACAGAAGCTTTGGAGCTGAAAGGGACCAAACACAGAACTACCGTACATAACTCTGCACCTACGGGTACAGGTAAAACGGCAGTATCCCAAGGAGTCAGAAAAGAGGCTATTCCACCAAGGATGGATGCTGGTAATAGAAATGGAGAAGTACAGCAGGGGCAGAACAATACTGCAAAGTCCTTTCATAAAAAGGGTAATCTACCTTCGACCGTCAAAAAGGCTGATAACCTCGATAAGGGGGACAAGGCAGAAAAGGCAGGCTACCAAAAGAGTCAACATGCGCATAAAGGCAAGAGCATAGTAGAAGTTGACCTGGGAGAAGGTCAGTTAAGGTCTGATGCTGCGACAAGCAAGGAGATTACAGATTTTGCAGGGTCAAGAGTTAACACGATTGAGGCAAACACTCCTGTCACCAAGAAACAACCAGACGCTTTGGAGCTGATGAGAAGATATTATCAAGAAAACCCTCATCTAGCTAAAGAGATTAACGACAGCATCCTACAAGGGGCAGGTATGCCCCTTAGCCTCCAATGAAAGGACCTTGGTCCCTCTACCCCACCTTTTTGTTGTTAATGTTATTAATGAATATCTGTGCATGGAACTGTCGTGGGGCAAGCAAAAAAGGTTTTGTTTCTCTTGTCAGAGATATGTTAAAAAAATTTGATATTAAGGTGCTGGCGTTAACAGAGGTTCATATCAGTGGGCCCACTGCTGAGAGAAAAATAAAACAAATAGGGTTACAAGGTTACCACATCAATGAAGCCATAGGCTTCTCTGGGGGTATTTGGGTCCTCTGGGACCCAGGGGCAGTGGACGTTGATGTTCTGGCTTTTAACCGCCAATTCACCCACGTGACTCTTAAATGGCTTCATTCCACATTAACAGAATATGCTACCTTCGTCTATGGCTATCCTAGACGCATGGAAAGGAAAAGTCTCTGGGATGACCTTATTGCCATCAGTCACGGTGTGGAGGGAGCTTGGATCGTCCTAGGGGATTTTAATGCCATACTGACTGATAACGAGAAAGTTGGGGGGAATGTTGCCTGTCATAGCAGTATCTCAGATTTTCGTAACTGCATAAGTGAGTGTGCCCTTTCTGATCTGGGATTTAAAGGCCCCCAGTTCACCTGGAAACGTAACAACTTACGTGAAAGGTTGGATCGAGCCATCTCTAATGAAAGCTGGACGTATTCCTTTTCCAACAGACATGTCCTCCATCTTCCCCATTTTAGTTCTGACCACAGACCTATTTTAGTTTGGGAAGGAAGACAAACACTCCCTGATACCGTCCATAGACCGTTTCGGTTTTTGGTTGCCTGGTTAGCCAACGATGGTTTTGAAGATATTATTCGGGACTGTTGGTCCGATAATGCCTCGTGGGGTACAGCTCAGAATAAGTTCCATCAGCAAGCAAAATGGTGGCCCAACAATTGCTTCAAAGCCCATCTTATGAAAAAAAATCGACTCCATGCTCGTATAGCTGGTCTCGATATGGAACTGCATAATCACCCCACCAATGCCCTAGAGGTCCTACAAAGAAAACTCTGGGATGAACTGAATATAATTTATCTTCAAGAGGAAGTTACCTGGTTTCAAAAATCAAGGTCTGAATGGTTGACCAACGGTGATAGAAATACGAAATTCTACCACGCTGCTACTATGACCAGGAAGCGCAGAAACAAAATATTGACACTGAAGGACGAGGATGACAATTGGATAGGAGAACCTTAAGCCTTGAAAAATATGGTTATAGGATTCTTTGAGAAGGTGTACACCAATGAAGGAAGTAATATTACTCCCTTTCCTATTTCTGGGTGTTTTCCAAAGATCACCAGCCCCTCTTTTCATCAGTTGCACTCCATACCGTCGGATTTGGAAATCAAACATGTCTTCTCCTGCATGAACCCCTACAAAGCCCCGGGACCCGATGGTTTACATGCCATCTTCTTTCAGTCCCAGTGGAACATCATAGGCCAATCTGTTTGCAGTCTCATCAAAGATATTTTTGCTGATCCGAGTAAGCTTCGCCCTTTTAATAAGGCCTTGCTTTGCCTCATTCCAAAAGTTGAGAATCCAGATTCTGTTAAGAAACTCCGCCCCATAAGTCTATGCAATGTCATTTCAAAGGCTGTCTCCAAGATCTTGGCTAACCGACTAAGACCTCACCTCAGTTCCCTTATTCTCCCTAACCAGTGCAGCTTCATTAAAGGGAGGAACAGTACGGATAACATAATAATCGGCCAAGAGATCATTCATTCCATGAACATTAAGAAGGGCCAAAAGGGGTGGATGGCCATCAAGGTTGACCTTGAGAAAGCCTACGACAAGATCAACTGGGATTTCCTCAACCTTTCATTACTGGAAGCTGGTCTGCCCACTGATGCAGTGAAGATGATAATGGAAACGGTCTCTAATTCTTCCTTGAATGTTTTTTGGGAAGGCTCAACAACTAGGGAGTTCCATCCAACTCAGGGGATCAGACAAGGAGATCCCCTATCTCCCTATCTTTTCGTTTTGTGCATTGAGCGTCTAGCCCACCTCATCTCGCATGCGTTACAAAATAAAAGCTGGAAGCCTGTGATATTAAAAAAGGACGGTCCTCCCATCAGCCATCTTTTTTTCGCTGACGATTTGCTTCTCTTTGCAGAAGCATCTCTAGAACAAGCAACGATTATTGAGAGGATCCTGGCGTGTTTTTGTCAAGCTTCGGGGCAGAAAATAAGCACTGACAAATCCAGAGTCTTCTTCTCAAACAACGTCCATCACTCTAGAGCAACTGAGATTACCCAGAAGCTGGGATTTCCTATGACTGCCAACCTTGGTAAATACCTGGGCATACCTCTCATGCATGGTCGCTCTAGTGCAAGTCACTTTAATTACATCCTTAACAAGCTGGATGCTAAGCTGTCCAACTGGAAAAGAGGCTCACTTTCAATGGCGGGAAGGACAACATTGGTACATTCTGTGCTATCATCCATCCCAACATACACCATGCAATCTTGCCTCTTGCCTGCCAGAACCTGCGACGAAATTGAGAAGCGTTCACGGGATTTCTTGTGGGGTTCTAGCAACGACAAGAAAAAAATCCACCTCGTAGCTTGGAATCGCATCTGTCAGAACAAGAATAATGGAGGGCTAGGGATAAGAAACATGAGGAGTATGAACCAAGCTCTTCTTATGAAAGTTGGACATGGCATCTTAACTCGGAAGCACAGCCTATGGGCACAAGTCCTCAGGAGTAAGTATGGGATAAGGGAAGGACTGATTCCCGACATAAACCACAAGAGACAGGCCTCCAATCTCTGGAGAGGTATTGTGAAGGTGTGGCCCCAGGTGGTAATGGATTCTAGGATCCAACTTGGAAGTGGTTCAAACACCCTTTTCTGGAAAGACCGTTGGCTCATCAAGAGTGAAGGTGTTAACCCCAGAGATTCGATCGACATTCCACCAGAAATTCAGGATTGGACAGTAGATAAATTTGTGAACAATGATGGTGACTGGAACTGGGACCTAATCAACCAATTTGTCTCGGAACAATCCTGTAAAGCCATAGGAAACATCATGCCACCTTTGCCTCATGAGGGTCACGATTTAGTTATATGGGGGCTAACTGGTGATGGAACTTTCTCAGTCAAGTCCGCTTATGAATCCCTCCAGGGCCAAAATCTTCCGCAGGTTGGCTTCGATGTTGTCCCGTGGAGATGGCAGGGTCCCGCCCGCATACAAATGTTTCTTTGGAAAGTCTTAGGAGGCTACTTACTTACTAATATGGCTAGAGCCAAAAGAAATCTCACTACCTGTGCCCTCTGCCCCAGATGTAATCGTGAGCCTGAAGATGTGATTCATACTCTAAGGGACTGCTATTGGAGTAAAGAAGTTTGGCTCTGCCTCCTCCGAAATTTTCATATTCCCAACTTCTTTGAATCTAACACCACGGACTGGGTGCAGTCCAACCTGAAGATCAAGAAAGTTTTCGAATCTCATTGGAATTGGAGTCAGATTTTTGGAATTGCCACTTGGTCCATATGGAAAGCCAGAAATGAACTTGTATTCAACCAGAAAGACCAGAACCAATCAGCCTTGATTAGGAGTGTCAAGATCTACGCTACCAACCTAAACGAGGCGCAAACTAAGATGGGATTCTTACGGTCATGCAGACGTGAGAAAGTGGAAAAATTTATATGCTGGACCTTCCCACCCGATGGCTGGATGAAACTGAATGTTGATGGATCTAGTACGAGAGGAGGCGAACAATCCAGCTGCGGTGGAGTCATCAGAGACGATTCCGGAAAATGGATCACTGGCTTCAGCAGAAATTTGGGAAAAGGATCTCCCCTGAGAGCTGAACTTTGGGGCCTCCTATGTCGCATCCATTTAGCATGGGACATCGGTTGCAGAAGCATCTGGATCGAAGGGGACTCTTTAGTGGCCATTAACCTGATTATGGAGGGCTGTGACTCATGCCACCCATCAGCCCCCTTGGTTAGACGTATAAATTACTATTTACAGAGGAACTGGTCCACCAAGTTGAGTCATACGTTAAGAGAAGGGAACAAGGTGGCAGACTGGCTAGCCTCCCACGGCAGCAATTGGAGCGACTGGGATATGCATGTCTTACACGAACCTCCCACTGACTGCTGCATTTTCTTAAATAGGGATTGTATGGGCACCACTAGCCCAAGACTTTGTAACCGTTTTTAAGTTAATTCCGTATCTTTCAACAAAAAAAAAGATACCATCTGCAAGACATGACAGAATCATACAGAGAACAATATAAAAATAAAAGTCAGCGAAGATATATACGGAAACACATAAAAATAAAGTAAATCTGGCCAAAGTGTGCTTCAAAAATTATAAGAATACATAGAACAGAAGCTTTGGATACGGAAACAAAATAAAATAGAAGCCTCCTAGCTTGCATTAATAAATGTCAAAGTGGCAGAACCTCACTCAGATGAGTTAGATCGAGAATTGTATTGTATGTACAACCAGAAAGTACTGAGGCATATAATCTAGTTTACCTATTAGTATTGATAACTATCTATGGTCCAGTCTTGGCCTTTGTTGGAAAATTAAAAAATCCAACACCAGAAGAACATTATAAAGCTACTTTCATGAGGTGTTCCTGTATTCTGTGAATGGATCGCCACAGTTCAACTCTATACCAGACCTATAGTAATTACTATCCACATCCAGTCAAAATATCCATCACAGTTGGCATTTAATCATGGAGATTCGCCGAGACAAGGAGAACAACAGAAATCTGGACTCCAATATCACACACACACAAAAAAGAATAGAGCGCTTCAATTAAAGTTAAGTTCTTACCGAAGCAAATCCTATGCACATTATGCTGAAGCCAGGAAAATTAAAAGGGGCCCTTTCAGATAGGAAGAGAGCTGAAAAATGAGGAGTGTTTATTAATAAATTTGAGTGGTAATCTGAACCTAATACAGCAAAAGGACATTCTTCTCACCCGTTAATGGAGAGAAAGCCAATGGAGAAACAATATGTGCAACTGAACATATGCCTGAGATGCAACCTTGAGCCCTTCCCTGAAAGAAGATAAGAGAAAAAAAAATTGAACTGAACAGACTTGGACCTGTCTATCAAAAATTGGAAACTGAATAAACAAAGAGCACTCTATTATGCAAAACTAAGCTATTTTTTCCTCCATCAAAAGTTAAGTAAATTGTACTCATGTCCTATGATGCACTGACCGACACGGGACACGACACGATACGACACGCCGACACGTTAATTCTAAAAAATGTCATATTTCGACACGTTAAGACACGTTTTGATATTAAATAATATTTTTAATATATATAATATAATTTATATTTAATACATAAAACAGTCCATAATAAGTCATATAATCAATCAAATGTTCAAATTCCATAACATAAATATAAAGCAAAAGTAATTTTTCATACCTTGTTAATTTTTTATGTCAAATTCCATAACCGAAAAAAAATTGACTTATAAATTAATTTTTCATTTTTAGTTAATAAAATAAAATATAGACCTTAAAAAAACAAAAAAAAAAAACATGTTGGATGTGTGTCGGAGCGTTGACTGTGTGTCGAAAAAAGTTGACCGCGTGTCGGAAACACGTGTCAGAGCGTGTCGGAACGTTGACCGCGTGTTTGAACGTGTCGGTGTCCAACACGTAAATTTTCAAAAGAAACCCGTGTCCGTGCATTTTAGCTCATGTCTGCCTCTTAAGTGTGTTCTTGGGTACCATTTGAATTTGATTTACATGCCAACTCTAAGAACAGTAAAGAAAAAATAATTCATATGAATTGCATAACTACAGCCCTAAATTTTACTATTAACACAATACCCATAAATGAAGAGCAAAGAGCTATAAATCATACTATTAGCTACGCCCTCACATCAAACTATTAACATGATACCAGCTCATAGGGACCAACTTGTTTCGACACAATACTCTATCTGCAAATTGAAATTTGACTCTACCTCTTAAATGGAACAAAACTCAAATTATTGCAAGCCTTTCTATCATTAAGGATAAAGAAAATAAATACTAGCTAAATTGGAACCACTGCTGAAGAAAAAATTTCTTCTCAAGACCTCATTTACCAATTTAATGTTAATAAGCCAAATTCAAGCTAGCACACTTTCGAAAAGAATTGATGATGAGATGCCTCTCATTCCACTTCTACAGCCAATGTGGTATCTTTTAAGTTATAGTTTACACAATAACATCTTTTGTTTTTGTTTTTTGTTTTTTGTTAATGTTGTACGGTACTCTATAAATATTAGAGAAAAGTTCACCAATGCCCCTGTGGTTTACTTCAGAATCACCTATGCCCCTATGGTTTGATTTTTATCACATATGCCCCTGTGGTTTGCAAAAGGTAAAACTATCATATTCTTTTGCTTAAAACTGTTAAATATAACTTTACTCTTTCAATTTCACCCCTGAAAACATTATTTAATAAAATAAATCTTAGATTCATGAGAGCTTGGAAAGTACCAGAATTTCATCAGATGCATAAGAAAAGTTGTGCCAAAATAAAAAATAGGTTCACTTATGTTATTCTATCTATACTGCAGAGTTCTTACTCACTTGACTTGGGAAGATTTTGTACAGGATATGGAATTAGAGTTATCTCATACGTGGTAACTAATTGATAACCATGAAACTTTTGTTTATTTTTCATTTAGAAAGTTTAAGCGCATGCCGTTTAACTTACTTGATTATATTTACATGTGGCATCTACTATATAATATTTCTAATAAAAATCAGCAAAATGGAACAGGTTCCAGTATATATAGCAGAAAGTAGCACCCAATAATCTACGACGAGGACTTGCAACAACAAATCAGGTGAGGGAATATTAAGAATTATTGTATTTTGTTCTTATTTTTTTTGGGTATATTGTATTTTGTTCTTTGATTAAAAGTTGAGTATCATTGAGTTGAATTTGGCATTGACTCTGATTGATTTGCAGCTTATGATTGTTATTGGAGCATCAGTCTCATTCTTAATGGGAAGTGTCATAAGTTGGAGATAATTGGCACTAGCAGGTAAGTGATAACATTAATTTTGAATTGTTGCCTAGGGTGTAAAAAATTATGGAGAAAAAGGTCTAACTGTTCTTGGTTTGAACGTTGAAGGGCTAGTGCCTTGCATTTGCTTGTTGATTGGTTTGTGCTTTATCCCTGAGTCTCCAAGATGGCTGGTAAGCATTAAGCTATAGAATCTAAAGACCAATGTGCTCCTTTGTTTTCTTCTCCAAGATAAGCATAAAAAGAAGATGGCAATGCAAATTAATAAACTGGACAATTTTTTTTAGGCAAAGGTTGGCCGTGAAAAAGAATTTCAAGTAGCTTTAAGGAGACTTTTATGCATTTGATAAAATTCTGGTACTTTCCAAGCTCTCATGAATCTAAGATTTGTTTTATTAAATAATGTTTTCAGGGGCGAAATTGGAAGAGTAAAGTTATATTTAACAGTGTTAAGCAAAAGGATATGATGGTTTTACCTTTTGCAAACCACAGGGGCATATGTGATAAAAATAAAATCATAGGGACATAGGTGATTCTGAAGTAAACCATAGGGGCATTGGTGAACTTTTCCCTAAATATTATTCACCACATCACATATTCTGTTAATATTTTTAACAACTTTCCATTTATCTAAACACCTTCCACCTAGAAAAAATCAGTTAAAAAGACTTATTCTAATTCATTTAGCTGCTGCTACATGCACATTGCACGAAAGTGTCAGTGCACAAGAATGTTTGTATGCCACACTTAAAGCTACATATGTTACAAGTTACAATATCATTTACTATAGTCCCACTGACCTCATTTTCTTGCAGGAAACATTCATGTACATTGACTCCATGCAAAAGGAGTGACCCAAAAGAAGAAGACTTGGCTTAAAAGATATATTGACCCTCCAAGGCCCCAACAACCATATGGAGAAAGCCAGTCAAAACACAGAATTCTGATTGACAGCGTTAGTTATCACTTGATAATTTCTTAGCTAAAAGGAATTGCAACATCATTTGAAGTGTTACTGCTATGAATTGCCGATTACAAATGTCAAGACTTACTGTTTAGTAATTATATGCCTTTAAGTTTATTATAAGTTTTATATAATTTATAGACAACAGACAATTAGCATTTATAATTCTGCAGTCTAAGTAACTTCTCTTCCTTCATGTTTGACAACATTATCACATCTATAGAATATATTTGCACTATTTGAATTAAGAAAAGATTTCATAAAGAGAAAGCTTTTCTTAACAGCCAGAGAGAGTGGCTTTCTTTAACCTTAAAGTTTGCAACATATTTCAAATCCTATATATTTCTTCAAATGTATAAATTTTAATCACCCATTAAAAATAAATAAAATATACACAGAAACACGAAAAAGAAAAAAGAAAAAAAGAAGACATATTATGAAATATTTGTCTTCTTCAAATTAAATCAATATCACTTTTCAGTTAACATTGTTGAGTATAGTACTCCTATCTTTATCATCCTATCAACTTATTTTATGCAAAAAAATTTTGTTCCCCATTTTTCGTGCATCACA
Organism: Gastrolobium bilobum; assembly: GCF_033153095.1. Classification (NCBI taxonomy): domain Eukaryota; kingdom Viridiplantae; phylum Streptophyta; class Magnoliopsida; order Fabales; family Fabaceae; genus Gastrolobium; species Gastrolobium bilobum. Next base: position 32,928 of record NW_026895311.1, on the reverse strand, counting down.
CGTAAAAGTTACCAGCACTATTAACATGATACCTGCTCATGAGGACCAACTTGCTTAGACACAATACTTCGCATCTGCAAAATGCACAAATAAATTACTCAAAATAATGTTTTGAACAAATAGTTTATTGAGGGCCAGGCGAAAAATAAAATTATCCATTTAAAGGATAATATGGAAACTTAGAAAGATAAAATGAGGAAAGGAACTCACACAGGGCTGTGAGAAAACAAACAAGATTGAGAACATTGCAGCAGCATAAGGAACCTGTCAACATTTACACGTTAGCAATTATACAACGTAAAAAGAGGTGGGGGCGAAAAGGGATATTACAAGCATATACAGGCACAAATAATTAAAGAAATTACGGCAAGTTTCACTTGTAATTATACTACATACTGAAAAATAATTAACAGAAACAAACTTTTAATTAGCAATAGAGTATCAAAAGACATACCCAGGAGGACCATGCTATGCTGTAGAGGAACATCTGCATTGCAATCCATATTGCTAATTTAGAACTTCACAAATGAGTGACTTTTTTATGATATCACAAGAAGCAAAATGCTTACATGTATGCAGTTAAAGAATAGTCCAATTGAAAGCAGCCTTGCCTCACCCAGAGTAGGAGCCAAAATGGGCATAAGAAGAAGCTGTGACAACCAATGTTTAATTAGATTCACAATAATAAGAAAGAAACTGAATATTTATGTCAGGACAAAAGGCAAACCGTACAGTTTACAACTTAAATATAGCCATGCAAAATTTACCTGCGACACAGTCGCCGCAATGTTAGAAATGACCATCAAGTCAGCAAACTGATTCTTGTCAAAATGAAACCTAGCCTTTAAGTAATACTGCCCAAAACGAAAATGTGCTATCACAGACCAAACTTCAAAGTTTTAATTTATGTAAAAAAAAATCCTGTTTTATCATGAACTTGCCAAAGAAAGGATGTAATAATAAATTCCAGATGGACTCGGATACTCCTCAAAGAAAAAGTTGAAAGATGTAAGAAATTAAAGGTCAGCAAACTGCTGCTTAGAGAGATTCAGAAGCCTATAGCAATATATGGCTTGAAACAGCCAAGAGAGGTATTATGATTGAAGATATAAAAATACAATAGCACTTGGATACTGGAAAATTTGGTTTGAACATAGTGAACCAGATTCAACAACAAGGAAGCTTGTATCATCATTATCAAAACCCAAAAAATATGAATAAGCTTCAATGCATGCTTTGGCAGTGATATAAAAATGTGTAATCCTTTACAAAAATTGAACCTCAAAAACCAAAATAGATCAACGTAAAATATATGTCATATGACATCTAGACTATATGATAGAACTTGAACAGGATAAAAAATTCAAAAGAATAAATACAAGGAGGGAGAAAATCAGAAATTACCATCATTGAACCATGAAGGCCAACATCTGCAAGGTTGCTGAAGAATGCAACAATTGCTGCTTGGGTAATAGTCAAGCTGCAAATTTGAGTGTACATGTACAATTATGACAAACAAAACAAGAATACCTGTTTGTCAAGATGCAATTAATATTCTATAATCATCAAATCAGGAATACTTACTTTTTAACTTGCATTGAATAAAAGTATAGAAGTTGAAAGATATACGTACACCTGTCTTCACGATGCGAATAAATAGAAGTAGATTTATTTGATGAAAAAGAGTTCTGATGTTTTAGCATATCGTATGTAATTCGAAAAAGTAATTACTAATTACACGAATTTTAATACATAGTAACGATGTAGTTAAAATGAAAGTTTAAGATATCAAGATAGATTAATTATTTGTAGGTAATTTTATTATCCCCTGAATCCTTCCTATTTATAGTGCATTAGTGCGGAAAAAGCAAGGAAACTTTCCTGGATTCGGCACGAAAGGATAAATAAACAAATAAATAAAGCAGAGTAGAGGAAGGAAATTTGCCCCACCTACTGTTGAGGAAGGAGTTAAGGTCCAACAAAGAACACAGTGCTTTAAACAGCTGCAAGTTGCTTTTCGGTTTTTCATCGATTTTAGCAATTGAGGGCTTTCCTTCTGAAATGATTGGGGTATAAAGGTGGTTATCATCGACGACCGAATCCCGAAGGAAAATTCGCATGTACAACGCTCCGATCACCGCGACAAGAGTGGAAACCTTATTAAAGGAAGACACAATTGATAAGACAGATTGGGATGAAGATGCAATAATCAGAGAGAAAAAAGAGAATGAAAGATGTGTAATAAGCACCTGAAAAGTTAGGGCAGTAGATAGGAATCGAGCTGATAGTGTGCCGCAGACGAACGCGGCGGACCCTATCCCCGAAAGAATACCAAACGCAGTGCCTCGCCGAGCTTCTGTAACGTTATCTGCCTGAAAAATGGAAAACGAAAACAAAATGGAGGGAAAGTAAACATAGGGGTCACACTACCCTAGACGAGTACCCTCTAATGTTTTAATTAAAAAGTAAAAATAAAAGGAATTTAGTGACATTAATAATACAATAATAGATATAATTTATGTACACCTATATTTTGACTAGTTATCAAATTAAATTAATTACATACTAAAATCTTAAAGTTACATTACAGTCCTCTTTATATGTGGGAACTAATCGGAGTGAAAAAGAATATTGATACAAACAGTTATTGCTTTTCAAATAGGATTATAATAATATTTTTTGCACATCAAATAAATTTCATTAATTTCACACTATTTTTATTTGAGGAAAATAGTGAGAAATTTACCACGTAAGCTAAAGCCAGGCAAGGAACGCTTCCGTCGCAAACCATGGCAATGAGTATCTTAAACACGTAGTACACGTAGAAGAATTTTGTCGTCCTGCTGTAAGCTAATATGCCTGTAAAACAGCCAGCAGACACGAACATTTAACAATCATCATCAATCCTGAACTACATATAAAATATATATTATTATTTAAATTTATAATATTGAAGTATTAAGTATATTTAACTTTTATAATAATTATAAAATTTAAATTTTATAATAATATGTTAACATAAGTAATTAAATAATAATATTAAAAAGCTCTGGTCGAACAAGAGAAAAATTTATTTTATAATTACGTGTGTAAAAAATATTTTAAAATCATTCAATTTTTATTTTTAATAACTTCATCTTAAAATATTATAAGTCAATTTCATTAACTTCATCTTATACTTATCATCAGTTTAAAAGTTTTTATCATATAGATTATATTTATAAAATATTATATTAATTCATAATTTTTTAGTAATAATATATTAATTTTTGTTATATAATTTGTACTTTTATAAGAAAATATATGAAAATAAGAATTATTTGATTATATTTTTATTGTTGTTCAATTTTCATAACACAAGTAATCAAACAAATAAATAATTATAATTTAAGAGTTGGGTCAATAAAATTCATATTTTATAGAAAATCATTATATATATATATATGGGGTATATTTTTCTCATGTTACATGAGATAACATCCCCTTCTACTCATACAAGTTGTGCTAGCATTTATTTATTTACTTACTTTTTTTTAAAAGAGTGGGTCCCACATGCTTTGTGTCTATAGCATAAGATAATAAGTCTCCTACAACATGAGACTTGTATTTACCTATATATATATATATATTGAAATGAAAATTCATACCTCCTCATCTAACAATACATTAAATTAAAACTATTGCAGGCTATATTTTTTTTAAAAAAGAAATAAAGAAATATATAAATAAACTATTGTAAAACACGATCGCGACCAATTAAACAAAGGGTTATATTAGTATAATGTTATATGAAAAATAATGTTTGTTCCAACACAAACATAAAAGAAGAAAGAGAAAGTGAGTTTAGGAAAGAGAAAAGAAAAAATTGTACACCCCATAAGTTTTTGTTTGGGTAAAAAAACAACTTTAAATCATGTTACATGATACATACATTTCCCTTAAACAAAACAATGGAACTATGGAACAAATTGAACACAGAAGTACCTGTGGGGATAATTGTGAGGGCCATAGGGAATGTGAGAATGGCTTTTCTACCATACTTATCTGACAGATTCCCCAAGAGCGGCATCATCACAAGCGTTCCTAGTCCTATCATCTGCACAAATCATAGTTCGCCCCACCCCCACACGGACTAAGTTATAAAATACTCATATTGATATTATTCAATAATACAAGAATTAAAAGGGAACAAATGCAATGAAAAGAGTGATTAGCACACGAAATTTGGTTTTAAATTCTTACTCTCCATCATAGTATCATACACGCAATTTTACTGTTGAAAAGCATTCATCATTTCTGTCGTTTTTTTAATACTCTTAAATTAATTATTCATCAAACATAATTTTCAAATTACTTATTCATTATTTATTTTTTTATCAATTTTTTTCATCTTCTTTGAGATTAAATTCCTCATGTTTCTAGTATGAGCTTCTTCAAAATTTAAATGAGATTAGATATGATATCTAAATTAATTATTAAACAATTTATATTTATATATTATTATATTTGATAATAATTTTTTAAGAGTAACTTAATTTCTTAATCTATTTTTTTATAAAATAATACATATCATTCTTAACTTTTCTTTCTTAAAATTAAAATTATTTGAAATTTATTATGTATATTTTATTTATAATTTCAAATATTATTTATCTCAAATGTTTTTTAATACATGCTTTTAAAATTTTAATTAAATTTTATAAACTTTCATATAATACACAAGATAACTGCTGATTTGTAATAAAATCAAATGATCGAATAAAACGCATTAGATTTCATATAATGAGATAAAATGTGATTGTGAGCTTGTTTCCTATATTATACATCATAATTGAAAAGCTTGTCTTAGATTATTAGAGTATAAACATGAAAAAAAAGGAAAATATGATAGAATGATTTTATTTCTTGATCAACAATAGATAGGTAAATTTAATTTTTAAATGCCTATGTTCACGTGGAGCCATTGGGGTGTTGAAGTATGTCCTCTACTTAGCTGTTCACATTTGCGCTCAACAGGGCCATTTTGTTTTTTAGTTTGATCTTTCCATTGGGCCCAATCAAAAAAGTTTTGTCGATCAAAATAAAAACTCATGACTCCATATAAAACAAAGACAGTCGAAAAAGTATGAAAAACCACGAAAACTCCAGGAAAAAGCATTGCGATGCATCTCACTCAAACAGCTGAGCAGTGGGCCAACCGTGACGGTTGTAAGTTAGAGACAATGAGGGCCAACCGAAACCAGAAGGAAATTCTTTGGTTGAATGGGGACAAGTTAACTCACCAGTCTCACCTAAATAGATGCTGGGACGTTATCACGTTTAACTTATCCCAAATAATAGGATATGGCCAAGACTACGGAGCAATCATTGTTTGATCAATAAATTCAATTTGAATTTAATAAAAATATATTAAATAAAATTTATTTATCATAAAATGTTTTATGAGACACTAGAACTAGCAAGCAGTGACAGTTAAATAATATAGTATATAGTTATAAATCTTTGTTTAATTGTGATAAAAAATTTGATTTGATTAAACAATAAATATGGGTTGAATTCTTTATTATAAAATACATATGAAACATTTCATTTAATTACACTTTTTTAATCAATAATTCAATTGGAAAAATGAATTAAAAAGCTAATTCCACTAACAATATTTTAACTCACGGCTACAATGTATATTCTATCGATCACATGCAAGGAAATTACAATACAAAAATGCATCATATTGGGGGGGGGGGGGATTAAATCTCATGTTTATTAATCTAATATAAAATTAAATATATGATTTATTAAAGTGTGTGCACCGTGTGCAAATAACACTGCTAAGTCAAGAGAAAATGAGAGACTTTAGTCGATTACTAAGTTATTTTTCCAAAGAATAAAATCGATTAAAAAAAAAAAAAAAATCGATTAGCAGAAATATGCATGTTGCATTAAAACTTTTTTAAGTCGAATTATATAAATATCCACATATGGAAAAACTTAATAAAAGCATATACACTAAATTTGTTGCCAAATGTCAAGGTAAGTGGACTTTTTTGTATATCAAGATAAGTGGTTTTATTTGTTCAATAACAGTTCTTATTTGTTCCTTTGTAATTTTATTAATGCTTATTAATTAGAAGTTGTAAAACAAGCAGTTCAGATTCTCCAAGAAAAAGAAAAATAAGTTTAGATTAAAAGCTTAAAGTTTCTAACAAGTAACAACATATTCCAATCCCACTTACACTCAATATAATATATACCTAATCACTGATTAGTCGATTTCCAAAATAAGGAACAAACCCCAGATCATAGAAAGCAAAATGAGTGAAGAAGGTAGAGTTTACTTGTATACAATATTGCTGGAACTCACCGCTTGTTGAAAACCAGTGAGGTAGATGGCAAGTGAGCATTCATCTTTTCCGGGACAAAGCGCAGCCATTGTGACATCAGTGATGGCTGGTATCACCATGTGTGACGAGAAGTTATGAAGAAAGACAGTCATGAAGAGATGACTCAATCCATTCAACTTGTCCATAATTCTCCCTCTTACTTTTGCTCTCTCGGCTTCCTGATTTGGATTTTTGACAAAGAGCTATAGCTAGAATTCTCAGTAAGATACTAACTGTCTTACAAGGAAAGCCACCGTTCTCTCTACATATAAGCAATATTCACTTAGAAGCACCGTATGTATATATATATATATGAGTAGGACCTCTCAAGCTAATCATAAGAGCAAGTGTAGTGTACTCTTGCGATTGCTTTACGTAACATATCGCAATTGTGCATGTCAACAAGTAACACGGTGACAGCAAGAGGTTAATAAGTAAAAAGGACTGAAGTTATATACTGCTTTTGCTCTGAAGGCCTTTTATTTCGATACACTGATCAGTGACAGTGAGACGATTTTTAGCCGCATAGTTGAACCTCTATTTTTTATTTTTTATTCTTTGTTAAGTTTTAACTTGTGAAAACTATATATATTGACAAATATATAGGAATGCGTAGCTTCTAAGATAATACAAATAGCCAGCATTAACTTACCCCTTGAAGCGTGCAAGTTTTATGCAAACCATTTTTCAACAGGCAGACAACGTCCAAGTGGGCCAAACTCATCTCATGGCTAGTGAAACTCAGGGTTAATTTATGGATTATTAGTTATTACTGTATATAGCTTGATAATAGCTCAGCTAAATTAAGTAGTTTACTTTTAGTTAAGTTTTTGTTAAGAGTCGTTAGCCAGTTTGGTAAGTGTACACGTGGCTCATTGTACATTTTTTACACCACCAAGTCTGTATATCAGCCCACTCAGCTAAGTCAATACAGTCAAAATTACCAATTTCCCCAAATCATAGTTTTAATATGGACATTCAAGAAGGGATTGAGTTTCCTAGGCTACATTGCAGACGTTCCTTGAGCTGTTCAGATCATAGTTTTGGAAAATCTTTACGATGGCTTTGGCTCTAATTGTATTATGCATTTTTCTCGTTGTTTTCCGACACCAAGCAATACACCATGACAAAATCAAGCCACACATAAGCTGAAAACCGTACTTAGCTTTTTGTATAGGGTTTTATTACTCTTATGTAATAGGAGATATATTATCTCATGTTGTAGATACAATCATGTAGTGGGTCCCATTGTTTATTAAAAAAGAAAAAAAGAAAAAAGAGAAACACAGAAATCGATGAGTGTGTAGGAAGTTATATTATCTTATGCAACATGAGAGTAATATAACCTTTTTGTATATTAGATCGTAAAGGCCTTGATTGTAAAATTGTTGCTTCAAGATGAGCTAAGCCAAGTGTCAGCTTACTCAAGAAGAGCATGTGGCGAGGGATTAGGGGTGTGCAAAAAAACTGGTTCACTTGCCCTGCCTTTGACTCGACCTTGACCTAACCCATAAATATCTATATTTTTTGAACTGATTTAAATATTGACCCACTTTTATTTGTGTCAGTTTTAGACCTGAATTGTTTTAATATTGATCCATTGACCCAAAACTTGACCCATACCCATTATATGAAAAAAGAAAAAGAAAATCACAATAGAAAAGTTTTAACATAAAATAATTACGTCAAAATTTTTTACGAAAAAAATTTCCATAAAAAATTTTAGCAAAATTTTTTGACGAAAAATATTTTCATCAAAATTTGTGACTAAAAACATTTCTCTAAAAAATTTGACGGAACATTTTTTTGTCAAATTTTTTTACAGAATATAAATTTCGTCAAAATATTTCACAAAAAAATATATTCATCAAAAATTTCGACGAAACACATTTCCATTGAAATTTTTTGACGGAAAAAAATTTCAACAAAATTCTTTACAGATTTCGAATTTCAACGGAAACATTTCCTTAAACTTTTAGACAAAAAAAAAATTCGTCAAAATTTTTAGCGAAAAATATTTCTATCGAAAATTTTCGACTAAATATTTTGTCAAGTTTTTTGATAGAAAATATTTCTATCAAAATTTTCAACGGAACACATTTCTGTAAAATAATTTCGTAAAAATTTTTGACAGAAAATATTTCGATAAAAATTTTGACGAAAAAAATATTCTGTCAAAATTCTTTAGAGAATCTAAATTTCGTCGAAAGTTTCGAATGAAACATTTCCCTCAAAACAATTTCCATCGAAAATTTGGACGAAACACATTTCCATCGAAAAAATTTGACGGAAAAAAATTTCATCAAAATTCTTTACAGATTTTAAATTTTGGCGAAAGTTTTAGACGAAAAAATTTTCGTTAAACTTTTTGACAAAAAAAAAAATCGTCGAAATTTTTAGCGAAACACATTTCCATCGAAAATTTACAACTAAATATTTTCGTCAAGTTTTTTGATAAAAATATTTCTATCAAAAATTTCTACGGAACACATTTCTGTAAAAAAAAAATTCGATAAAAAATTTTGATGGAAAAAATATTCGGTCAAAATTCTTTAGAAAATCTAAATTTCGTCGAAAGTTTCAAATGAAATATTTTTCTCGAAAAAATTTCCGTTGAGATTTTCGTCAGAACACATTCCCATTGAAATTTTGAACGAAAAACATTCTGTCAAAATTTTTGATAGATTTTTTTTTTCGTTTAAAACATTTGATGGAAGAAAATCATTTTGGTCAAAACTTTTGACGAAAACTAAATTTCGATAGAAAATTTATTTTTGTAAAAATTTTCATTAGAAAAAAAATTTCGTTGCTTTTCGACAAAAAGTATTCTGACGAAAAAATAATTTTGTGACGAAATTCTCGTCATTTGCAATGTAGAAATTTTGTGAGGAAACCAAGTCAAAAACGGGTCAGGTCAGATTTGACCCACTTCAGAAACCAAGTTAGACCCACTTCAGAAACCAAGTCAGGTCAGATCCGATCCAGTTCTGAACTAGTTCAACAAAATCCAAACCAAGTCAGACCTGACTTGGATCAAATTAAAGCGGGTCGGGTCAAAATACCTGACGTATAAAAACCAAGTTGGGTCAAGTCGGACAAAAACCTGATCCGACCTGACCCACGCACAGCCCTACGGGGGATTCACTACCAATGGGCTAAACTAGAGGAATCAGATCAAGTGGATCCGACATCATGTCATAACCCAAAACCTTAAGGCATTGGTTTCATAAATTCATCCACTTCACTTAGCCCATTACCAACAATTGTGGGACTCATCACATTTGAATATTCCAACAATCTCCCTCTCAAGTGTGATACCTAACATTGGTATATTTCTTCTCAACCAAGTACCCCAGGGCCCAGGTACTCAACCCATTTCCTAGCCAATCACCAGGCTAGCTAGAGCTCAACCTGGCTTTTATACCATTGTCATACAGACTGTAACACCCCGTATATATCTGGTAATGTTATCATACTATCGTATTAAGCTGCGCTTAATTAAAAATGCGGAATATCTTTTTCTTTTCAATTATGAAGTCATTATCATTACCAACTTGCTTATTAATCAATTAATAAAACATCACCTTTATGCAATTGCAATAAAACAGCTAACTGAAATACCTCATTAATTAAAACAACATAATGTATGTCTCTAGTTACGGAACTACAACACGTAGACCGAACCAACTATCAGTTTATACAACTCAACTCAAAGGTACTAACAACATAGTGGCATGGACAACTCCCATGCTCACCCAAATAAGGCAACAAAGCCCAACATAAGTCTCAACATCAACAACATAATAATAATGCGGAAAACATAAACAGCATCCAGTCCAGTCATGCTAGCAATTAAGCAGTAAAATCATCAACTAAGCTCTGGCCTCCTGCCGCCAGAGGCATCAGTCACCATACTACCTGAACCTGAAATAAGCATTCCCCAAACGTGGGGTGAGATCTCTAAACAAGAAATCTCAGTAAAACAAGGGGTCCTCAAGGGTCTTCCACCCCAAGCTCACTTACATGTGCAATATAAGTTTAAAAAGCAGTTCATCAATATCATTTCTAAAACAGTGCAATGCAGCAGATAATCATGTCATGTGTGTCAAGACTATTCTACTGGCCAGAGAAATGCAGGAATAAGTATACGTCTATTACCCACAATAAGTGCAAGATGCTACTTGCATCCACCCCGGATCACCGTCTTGTATAACGCCACATACTCAGGTTACCGTCAAGTTGGAACAACACATGCATATTAAAAGCCATTAACACATAAAGCTCAACAGCATTTCATATATCAAAAGCATGTATCACAGTATGCATATAACCATACCCCCATGGGACATGGTGGAACCACAACATGGCTAAACCGAGGACACAAAAGCTTACCTTGCAAGCTAACACCCAAAGCCAAGAGTCCACAGCTCAAAGTCCAAACACAGCAGATTCACAATCTGTTATGGACCAATAATATATCAATAAACATGCACTACAAGCATAAAATATTAAGACAACGTCTTTCCATTACGTTTTACGTCTTAAGGCTTCACACAAGCCATAAACCCTTAATCATATGATTCTGACTTACATTAATTAATTACAGAAGTTCAACTTCCTCAAACTAGGGTCCACAAACCCATAGATCAGTTCTGGATGAACAATACGCTACTGCTCCTCGCAAACCCAGAATATTCGGATATTCCTCAGGGACATATCGGGATATCCAATATCTGGATATCTCACAGGCAATATCCGGATATCCAATCCGGATATCACTCTGGCAATATCCGGATATCCAGATCCCCATATCCGGATATCAATATCCGGATATTCCACGACAAATATCCGGATATTTCGCGACAGAATGCAGTTTCTGCACTTCGCGAAGATATCCTTCCAAGGTTTCATTTTTAACACTTTCAGAAGCTTAAACATGCATCTTAAGGTTCATTGAGGTTCATATGACAGTTGGTTACTTGTTTAACTCATTAAACATACCAAGACACCATCTTTAAGCAACAAACTCAAGACCAAGGTTGGTACAACTTACCAAAGCTAAAACTCAGCAAAATGGGTGCTTTTAGAGCTCACACAACAGCTCCAAGGTACTGACTTCAAGGGTGCATGAAAATGCCTTCACAGAGATTGGTTCTTTCACACCAAAGGTCACCACTTGGACCTCAAAATACCATGACCCTGGCTCAACTACAACAACTCCCAAATTCAGCACCCAAAGGCCCTCAAGACAGCCCACCAACTCAGAAATGGAGCTCACCACACGCTCACCCAAATATTTCCCACTCACCCAAGGTGTTTTGGAGAAGGAACCAAGGAGAAAGGAAGCTCCTTGTCTCACAACAATGGAGGAGAAGGTGGCAAGATGGTGGCTGACTCAAGACTCAGCAAAACTCACGTAGAAGGCAGTAATTTATGACCTAGGATCATGTGCACTAGGCTTATATAGTCACTTAACCAATTAACACACAGTATTAACTTTAATTGCTATGCTTAGTATATTAATCCCAAACTTTGGATTCTTAGCCTACTCAATTTTACAAGAATTATCATATTTTTCTTATAATTTTCGGAGCACCTTTCTGGTACGCGTTTTTCATAGCCAGTACCAGTTTCTGGCGCCAGTTCTCATTATTTTGACTTGAAACTCGTTTTACAAGTCCTACATATTATTCTAGTAATTATTATGCACTTATTATAATTTTCCAGGATACTTTTTCGGTACGCATTTATACCGACTAGCAGAACCGATATCTGTACTTTTCTTCTGAAAAACGACTTTCAGCCTTCTGAATCACTTACTATAATTTTTAGAGCTTCATAATAATTTTTAAGGTAAATTATGGAATTATTTCCTAATTTCACATAATTAACTGATTAATTTCCTTAATTAACGGTGCGGGTTCTTACATTCACCCCACCTTTTTAGGATTTTGCCCTCAAAATCAGAATATACCTGTCTCGAAAGTCGGGATACTGCCGGAGAAGCTCATCCTCTCGCTCTCAGGTACACTCCTCGGAGTCCTTCCTGACCATTGCACTTTGACCATCGGAATGATCTTGCTCCTAAGCTGCTTCTCGCCACGATCGAGGATCTTGAGTGGTCCGGCTGGAGTTTTCAAGTTCTCCCGAACCTCCACATCATCTGGTTGCACCACGTGCGAAGGATCCGCTACATACTTGCAAAGTTGAGACACGTGAAACACGTCGTGGATGTTGGCCAAGTTCGGAGGCAAGCCAAGTCGGTAGGCAACAGGTCCTACTCTACCAAGAATCCGGTATGGCCCAATAAACTGCGGGCTCAACTTCTTCACTCCGAGTGCCCGTCCAACACCGGTGACAGGTGAAAGTCTCACAAACACGTGCTCACCCTCACTGAACTCCAGTGGACGATGCTTGACATCGTAGTAACTCTTCTGGCAATTCTGCGCATGCTTCAGCTTTTCCCTGATCATCTGGATCTGCAGGGTGGTATATTGGACAAAGTCCAAGCCAAACAACTCACGATCTCTAACCTCAGACCAGCAGGTAGGTGTACAACACCTCCTATCGTAGAGCGCCTCGTAGGGTGCCATGCCCAGGCTAGCATGGAAACTGTTGTTATACGAAAACTCCACCAATGGAAGGTACCTATCCCATGCCGAGTCCTGCTCCAACGTGCAAGCCCGCAACATGTTCTCCAAGGTCTGGATAGTCCGCTCAGTCTGTCCATCAGTCTGAGGGTGATAGGCTGTACTCAATCTCAACTGAGTACCAAAAGCTCCCTGCATCGCCTCCCAGAACCGAGATGTGAACTTCAGGTCCCTATCACTGATGATACTCTCGGGCACCTCGTGAAGCCTCACGATCTCGCGAACATACAGCTTGGCCAACTGCTCTGTAGTCAAGCTCACCTTCACTGGAAGAAAATGGGCAGACTTCGTCAGTCTGTCCACAATGACCCATATCGAGTCACAGCCAACCTGAGTCTTCGGCAAACCCACAACGAAGTCCATGGAAATGCTCTCCCATTTCCATTCCGGAATCTAATGTTGAGGTTTAAGTTTACCAGACGGCTTCTGATGTTCAATCTTCACCTTCTGGCAGATCAAACACTTGGACACATACACATCTATGTTCTTCTTCATTCCTAGCCACCAGAAATTCCTTTTCAGATCTTGGTACATCTTTGTAGCACCAGGGTGAACAGTAAACTGTCCCTTATGGGCCTCCGCCATAACCTTTTTAGTCAAGGGACCTCGAGGAATCACCACACGCTTCTGAAACAACAGAAGTCCATCATCATTCCAAGACACATTGTCTTGGTTCTTCACGTAGTCGAGACACTCTCTCTGCACTTGTGCCTCTTAGATATTCTCCATAAGCTCATTCCTGACTCTCACAGTCTCCATCTCGAGAAGTGAACCCCCAAACAAGGTGGTCACCTTCAGATCTCGAAACTTCTCTATGAGGTCGAAGTCACCCATCGTCAAACTGGATAGACTCACGGATTTCCGACTCAAAGCATCAGCTACCACATTGGCCTTGCCAGGATGGTACTTCAACTCAAAGTCGTAGTCCTTCAGAAATTCTATCCATCTCTTTTGCCTCATGTTCAGCTCCTTCTGATCAAAAAGATACTTCAAGCTCTTGTGGTCACTGAACACCGCAAACTGCATACCGAACAGGTAATGCCTCCAAATCTTGAAAGCAAACACAATCGCAGCCAACTCCAAATCATGAGTCGGGTAGTTCTCCTCATGAGGCTTCAACTGCCTCGAAGCAAAAGCAACATCTCTACCAGACTGCATCAACACACAACCTAGCCCCTTTTCCAGAAGCATCACAGTAAAGCTCAAACTGCTCCTCAGGATCAGGAAGGATCAACACAGGTGAAGTAGTCAATCTCTCCTTCAACTCCAGAAAGCACGCCTCACACTCGTGAGTCCACACAAATGGAGTCTTCTTTCGGGTAAGGCGAGTCAAAGGGAGAACCATCGTGGAAAAACCCTTGATGAACCTCCGATAGTAACCTACAAAACCTAAGAAGCTCCTCACCTCCGTAACTGTCTTGGGCCTCTCCCAATCCAGCACAGCCTCAATCTTGTTGGGATCCACTGCAACTCCATCCGCTGAAATCACATGCCCAAGAAACTTGACTGATTTGAGCCAAAACTCACACATAGAAGGCTTAGCATAAAGCTTTTTCTCCTTCAGCACTTGCAGAACAATCCTCAGATGCTCTGCATGCTCCTCCTCAGTCTTGGAGTAAATCAGAATGTCATCAATAAAGACGATCACAAACTGATCCAGATACGGCTGGAAAATCCTGTTCATGTAATCCATGAACACTGCCGGCGCATTGGTGAGTCCAAACGGGATCACCAAATACTCAAAGTGACCGTATCTCGAACGAAACACGGTCTTAGGGACATCCTCCGGCTTCACCCGAATATGATGGTATCCGGACCGGAGATCAATCTTGGAATACACGCAAGCACCGCTGAGCTGATCCAACAGATCATCAATCCGAGGAAGGAGATATTTGATCTTGATCGTCACCTTGTTCAGCTGCCTGTAGTCGGTGCACAATCGCATTGTCCCGTCCTTCTTCTTCACAAAGATGACCGGTGCTCCCCAAGGAGACACATTCCGCCGGATGAAATCTTTCGCTGAAAGATCTTCAATATGCTTCTTCAACTCAGCTAACTCCGGTGGCGACATCCGATATGGAGCTAAAGAAATCGGCCCCACACCAGGCAACAAATCAATGGAGAACTCTATCTCCGGCTGCGGCGGAAACTCGGGAATCTCCTCAGGAAACACCTCGAGGAACTCCCCCACCACATGAATGCCAGTGATATCCTCATGTGTCCCACTCACCAAACCTCCCAACATGACATAACCAAATGCCCCTGCGCTCAAGGCCTTCCTAGCCTGCAACGATGAAATATATGGTGAGGAACTAGCTGTGGAATCACACGGAGACATCACCACGCGCTTTGCACAACAATCAATTAGTGCACAATTTCTAGACAACCAATCCATGCCCAGAATAATCTCCAAGTTGGCCATCGGCAATCCTATCAGATCTACCGAGAACTCACGGCCATCCCACTGAAACGCTACATCGCGATGTACAGTGGTAGAATCACATATTTCTCTGGTGGCGGTAGTCACCTGCAACGGTGGAGAAAACACAGACATGGGCAACTCAAGCCCCAAAGCAATCGGGGTAGCAACAAACGAATGCGTAGCCCCGAAATAAAATAAAGCATCAACAGCAATACCACCAACAGACACAGTACTTCTAACAAGGTTCGGAGCGCGGTCCGACTGCTGCCTATCCAAGGTGTACACATGCCCAACAGAAGGTGGCACCGTAGGTGCCGAAGTAGAAGCCATCGGAACCATCTGCAAAGGAACTGCCTGAACAGCTGCAGCTCTCGCCGTCAACGACGGACAGTCTCTGGAGAAGTGGCCCTCCTTGCCACACTGGAAACAGATCAGCTGACCTGAAGCACAACGACCAGCATGCTCTTTTCTGCACCCCGCACATCTCGGAGTGGAAGGAGGCCTAACAAAACTCCCCTGCTGTGAAGCAGTCATCTTGAACTGACCAGGCGCCTGCCTAGTCGCCAACTATTTACCCTTGCCCTTCCCGGCAAACTTCCTGTCCTTCCAGGACGTAGGAGCAGGAGTGGAACTAACAGTCCCCTTGGTTTCGTCGACCCTGGCCCTCTTGGCCTTGCTCGCTACGCAGACATCCTCAATGTCCTTACACTGCTGAACCAGTGTACCAAAATCCCTCGAAGAAGCTCCAGCAATATGCTCAGCAATCACCTCACTAAGTCCTCTATGGAACTTAGCAGCCAGAAACATCGGAGTAGGAGGAACCATCCGGAAGTGCGCAAACTTCACAAGCTCATTAAACTTGGCCAAGTACTCGTCAACAGACGTCGAGCCCTGAACCAATCTATCAAACTCCCCCTGCTTCCTCTCCTGCGCATCGTAGGGAAAGTATCTGCCCAAGAAGCATTCCTCAAAGAATGATCACGTCAAAACACGACCCTGCATCTCAAAAGCACGAGAGGTGTTCGTCCACCACTCATGGGCATCGCCCTCCAACATGTAAGTCGAGAACATCAGCTTCTGTGGGTCTGTACACTGCATGACCCGAAATATCTTGTCCAGCGACTCCAGCCATCTCGCCGCAGCAATAGGATACAAAGACCCTTCAAACACAGGTGGCTTATGCTTCCTGAAAGCATTCAGCCGGCGATCTATCACGTCACGATCCTCAGCAGGCTCTACAAGAGTCTCCCTTCAGTGACATGAGCAGCACTGTCAATGTGACTTAGGCTCTCATCCTGAACACTAGTTGGAGGCAGTGGAAACTAGCCTACAGCAGGACCAGCCCTCATCTCCTCCAACATGACTCTCATCATCGTTATGTTAGCCATCCTGTTCGCCTCGGGGACATCCTCAGTGGTCCTCCGGTTCGCTTCACAAACCTCCTCTGCGGCTATCCGATTCGCCTCGCGAACAACGTCCATCATTGCCGCGTTGGCCAATCTAGTGACCTCCTGATCGGCTAACCTAGCCGCCTGCATCTCAGCCAATGCGGTCAGGACCATATTCACAAGACTTAAGCCCAACATAATCAAGCTCAGATTCAATCTCCTCGTAATAATGTTCATGCAATGTCATTGATATACGTGCGTGGAACTAACATGACAGATGGAAAGTTAATGAAAGTTGAAACTAACTTTTGCCAGCTAACTTAGTCTTTTGCATTATTCTGTTAGAAAGTTTATGCAACAGCTTTTTCTTTTTACTTTCTATTAGTTTCTTCTTTGTCATTGAGTGAGCTTAGCTATGTATTCAGCTTTTCTATATATAGGGAGACTCCACTGGAAAGAGTATTCAGTTTTCTCATAATTAAAAAACGGTTTTATGAACTAATTTACTTTTAGATTTTGGATGATATTTGGATATCTATTTGTCATAACGGTTTGGAAATCCACTATTTCAAATCACTTTAAGATTTAACAGTAAATTATTATTTCGAAATGTGTTGATTTAGTGCTTCTCAGACATATAGATTAGTCTGGACTTTATTGCATAATAGTTAGTTTTTTTTTTTTTTTAAAGAAGAAGAAGATAATATTCCTGCATTAATTGTAGTGGGGTTGTGTGACTTTTGCACTGGCAGCACTGCCGATTAAACATTTGCATACGAGATACACATTTTTCCCCAGTTGCCTTTGTGTTTATAAAATTCTGATTGTCAATCATTGATCCTGTTTGCAAGCTGATTGCTAAGTTTCCACCGTCATCTCGTAACTTGTATTCTTGACTATTGAATTCTCATTCAACAGTGGTAAATTTGTATTCATTTTGAGAATTAATTTTATGTTGTTTGCAACCGATGATAAAATTGTTTTTGATTTAAAACAATTTGAAATCGAAATCGATTTATAATTTAGAACCGATTTCAACGGTTAAAAAGGAAAAATAGTTTAATTTAAAAATTAAACGGTTAAAACCGATTCGTGCTTTTAATAAAAATTAATCGAAACTGAACCACTCTATTCATATAACAGAAGGATCTTCATAATCCGTCCCGTATTAATACAGACAGCTCCCGAGGAAAATGGGATCAAATTTATGAGATTATAGGTTCACATAATTTTCTTTTTTCCTATGTAGTTAGGCTACGTAGTATGTACTTATCACTTAAAACAAATGGTTGGGCTCAATGGCCTCCAGCATTTACATTTGATCTGTAGCGCATTCTCGTGACTCAAAAAATCAAAAGAATTGGATAAGCCCTGGGCCTGCTCCTCAACAGACCCAAATAAACTCAAGAAAAAAAAAAATTGGAAAAAAAAAAAAAAAAACACGACGCATTTCCCCTTCCCAACGTGGAATGTGTGTAATGGGAAAAAAATTTAGATATTTAATTCTTCAGCTTTGGATCTTTTTGAGTCTTTAGGTCATTAGAGTTATTTGAGCTTGAGTTTCTTTATATCCAAGCAGTGAGCCAATTGAAAAAAAAATTGAAATAATAATGTTTAACATGTTAATGATTATTAAAAATATTAAAAATTAGTGTGTTGATTAAGGAGTCACAACCCATTTACTTCTGCTTGCAAAATGTTTAATCATTGTTATAAAAAAAAAAAAAAAAAAAAAAATGTTTAATCATAACCTACATCAGTTGCGAGCGAGTTAATCAGGCTTATTCGCAAACGGTGAACCATTTACCTGACTTTAAGACATTTTGTTTGTGGTTTTTATTAAATAAGAATTATCTATTAATAAAAAAGTTACTAAGAAATATGATGATAAAATATTTTTGTACTTTTCTTATATTTTAAAACCAAATTTTTAAAAAAAAATTATATGATTATTTTATTTTATTTTTCAAAATTTGTCCGATTCTTTATTTTCAAAGGGATAAAAGCAGGTTTCCAAAAACAAAAAAAAGGGATAAATATTTAATTAAATCACAAGAGGCGCGTGCTTTGCTTGCAGCATGAGGTGTCCAGATATTTAATTTTAAACAAACGATGCAGGATTCACGCGCAGAGCACGTGGAGCGAGAAGTGAAATTGTATGCGTTATGCAACAAAATAAAATAAACAAATAAAACAAAACAAAACAAAAGAGAGAGAGAGAGAGAGAGAAGTTTCACACTTAACTAGTAACTAGTTAACTCAGCCCCCAAAATAGGTTGAGAAGTTTCACATTTGGAATGGACTCAGTCTCTCTCTTCTGCACCGGAGCTCTCCTTGCCGGCGGCCTCTACTGGTTCGTCTGCATTCTTGGCCCAGCCGAACAAAAGGGCAAACGCGCGACCGATCTGTCCGGAGGCTCGATCTCCGCCGAAAAAGTCCAAGACAACTACAAGCAGTACTGGTCCTTCTTCCGCCGCCCCAAGGAGATCGAAACCGCCGAGAAAGTCCCCGACTTCGTCGACACTTTCTACAATTTAGTAACCGATATTTACGAGTGGGGTTGGGGCCAGTCCTTCCACTTCTCTCCCTCCATCCCCGGGAAGTCCCACCGCGATGCCACGCGCCTCCACGAAGAGATGGCCGTGGATCTCATCGAAGTCAAATCTGGCGATAGAATCCTAGACGTAGGATGCGGTGTCGGTGGTCCCATGCGTGCCATCGCCGCTCACTCGCGCGCCAACGTTGTTGGCATCACAATCAACGAGTACCAGGTGAATCGAGCCAGGTTGCACAACAAGAAGGCAGGGCTTGACTCCCTATGCGAGGTGGTTTGCGGCAATTTCCTCCAGATGCCGTTCCCCGATAACAGTTTCGACGGCGCGTACTCAATCGAGGCAACGTGTCACGCGCCGAAGCTGGAGGAAGTGTACGCGGAAATCTTTCGGGTTCTGAAGCCAGGGTCTCTGTATCTTTCATACGAGTGGGTCACAACGGACAAGTATAGAGGCGATAACCCTGAACATGTGGATATTATTCAAGGGATTGAGAGAGGCGATGCTTTGCCTGGGCTCAGGAGCTACGCTGATATAGCCGAGACGGCTCGTAAGGTGGGGTTCGAGGTGGTGAAGGAGCGGGATCTGGCGAAGCCACCGGCTGAGCCTTGGTGGAGTCGGTTGAAGATGGGTAGGATCGCCTACTGGCGGAACCACATTGTGGTCACTGTTCTGGCAACTTTGGGAATAGCACCCAAAGGTACGGTGGATGTTCATGAGATGCTATTCAAAACCGCTGACTATTTGACCAGAGGGGGTGACACTGGAATTTTCTCTCCGATGCACATGATCCTCTGCAGAAAACCCGAAGACAGACACAATTGAGGTGTAGGTGTACCCTAAAAACTCCCACCATGATTCCGGTATTTCCGCCCCAATCTCATTTTGTTTTTGTTTTTTTATTATTTATAATTTTCATTTTCATTTTGGATTTAACTTATTATTATTATTATTACTATGAACTTGATGTACTTCGATTGTCGAGATTTTTAATTCAGTTTTTATTTCAATTTTCCTCTGCTGGGCCAGTCGCCATTGATTATTCGTTGAGGATGTCTTTCTTATTATTTTTCATTTGCATTTATTTGAACGGAATTTATTTATCATACAGTGAGCTATTTATTGATTGGAACGAATTGGTTGTTATTTGTTGTCGTTACGGTGGGGAGTGAGGACTTTTGATTAAAACGGAGAAAGAAATTGTACCCTTTATGTTTGTCTCACGGATCACAGAATCTCGTGCTCCGATTTACAGTGCTGGTTGTTAAAAGATATTTTATTTGATTCGAGTAAATCTTGGCTCGTCATGGACGAAGATCCAGAGTCTATAATAAAAGTTTAAAGTTGAAAAGGAGATGTGGAAAGAGAGGTAACAGAGCACATGTTAGATGGCTACACATTAGAGAGAGAGAGAGAGAGGGGGGGGGGGGGGGGTGTGCTTAGGTGGCGACCACTAACGCTAGCTTTAGCCTGGTTGTCCTGTAACGTGGATATGCTTGAGCTTTCAGAGTCTGAATCTGGAATAAATATTTGGTACTATTGTTGTACTACAGATTCAGTGTATTTCACCAATTAAAATATTATATGTCAGTTAAAATTTATTTTTATTTTTTTGTCAATTTTTTTTCTCTCATTTGATGCGTAATCTTTTCGTTGATAAGATACACTGAATCAAGATAGTGCCTTGCCAAAGATTTATTCTGAATCTGGCCTGTGATGTATGTTTTGTTGCTTTTTCGGTTTTACTCGTCACCTTGTGCGTGGCTATTCACTTCCGAAGGTCGACGGACCACACATACCGCGACATGTGGCCCGCACTTGCTTTGTATCTGTCAATCAGTTCTAGTCACTGTCTCTTATCGTGTTCCCCTGACGCTACCAAAGCGTAGTTAGAACACAAGATCTTTTCACAAGAAACCCCTCATTAGGGGTTAGTGATAAAGAAATTTTAAATTACGGGTAAGTAATTCAAAATTTTGGATGGAGTAAGTGATTCTAAAAAAAAATTACAGGGTTTTTTTTTTTTTTTTTGAAATTTTTCTTTTTCTTTTTAATCTCTGGAGTCTGGAGAATTGAGGCCGAGCTCGTTAACGTTTATGGTCATATCTCGTAGATACGGCAAATGATGTAATCTATCCATTCGATTACGATTATTACAGTTTAGGGTGAAA
Organism: Gastrolobium bilobum; assembly: GCF_033153095.1. Taxonomy (NCBI): domain Eukaryota; kingdom Viridiplantae; phylum Streptophyta; class Magnoliopsida; order Fabales; family Fabaceae; genus Gastrolobium; species Gastrolobium bilobum. The sequence goes on along the minus strand of NW_026895311.1, from coordinate 11,365 downwards.
TAGATAATAAGCAAACGATTATTACATTTTAGGGGTGGAATAGATAAGAAGCAAAATACAGTCTTCACTTATTTTCCCTCTCGTTACCAGTTGTGTTTCAGTTTATAAGAGAGACATTTTGTCAGTATAATTCTTTATGTATTTATATATCCTATCTTTTTTGTACCATCTTATACAGTACATCAAATAAGGTCTTAATTTGACGCAATTCAATGAACACTAGCAGGTAATAGCCTACTAGGCATTCAACCGGTGAGACATTGTCCAATTGGTGTCTCCTTAATTGAGGTATTTGTAATTGAATTAAATTAATTCAAACTGAAAAACGAATTTAAAAAAAAAAAGGAAAGATAAAAAAGCCTATTAGCCTAACGTGTTCGATTTTGCTTGAATCTCAAGCTTATTTTTGATGAAAAACCAAAGGATCCAATTTTGTTTTCAGTTCAGTTTTCTTTTACGAAATAAAATCAACTCAAACTGAACTAAAACCAAATTAAAATGAATGTACTAATAACAAGAAAATCAGTGTAAGTCACAAATATATAAATATTTTTCTATGACATTCCCGTTAAAGTTTAATAAGAGCTCTAAGTTATTATTATTAATAATATTATTATTATTTTAAATGTCTGTGAGATAGATCAATGCCCCGATTGTGTCCCAACCCCCTACCTTTCACGACCTATATGTAATTGATACAAGCCCGTATAAATGAAATCAAAATCATTTTGTTTTCATTTTGAGTTTAGTCCACTTTTATTTCAAGATATTCTTTGAAAGAAATTGATATGTTTGGATTAATTTATTTTGGGATCATATTTTTCAAAATTTACAAAAAGAACTTGTGAAATAAAAAAAGTGATTATTTTCCTTAAAAAAATACTTGCTATGCACTTATTCTTTGACGAAACGTGTAACTGAAATGATCATAGTTCACTTATTAGGTGACATTTGCTTAGAGGGGTGTTCATCAACCGATCCAAATTAATTCAAATTGCAGTGACCGAATCAAAAAATTGATAACTGAATTAATTGAAAAATCGAAAGTCGAATTTTTTGTTGTTGCATATTATTTCAGGCAAAGGGTGTTTGTGGAAAGTGATTCAAATAATGCTATTGCGACGCTCACCAAAGATGGTGATGTTGCTCATGAGTCCCATTTGGTGACTCAGATACGAGCAAGGTTACACAGAGACTGGATAGTTCATCTTGATCATGTCTATAGAAAAGGAAACCAATGCACTGACTGGTTGCCTAATTTCTTTTTGGATTGCCAGCTGAATGATTCCCTCAGTATTGTCCATTCACCCCTTCGTGATCTTTACATATTAGTTTTAGTTGATATGGATGTTGTGGGCTTCTTACGAAGCCATGTTTCTTGATTTGTTTGTTTTCTTTTTTCTTTTAGTTGGGGGATTTCATCCCTTAACCACACAAAAAAAACAAAAATAAAACAAAGCAAATAGGCGTGTTTGTTGTCTGGAAGGGATCCGTGTTGGAGCAAAAATCATCTGATTTAATTCCTTCAATTTGATCATTTAATTATCCATTCGGTTTGGATTAGATCAATTTTTGATTTTATTCGATTTGGATTAAATCGGTTTTTGATTTTTCAAAAAGTCTAAATTTTGAGTTATACAAATCACTAACTACCTCAAAATAAAATCATACAAAGTTACAAACCACTGTAAAATTCAAATCTTCAAAATAAAACAAGTCTTAAAACTCATGAACAGTTAAAACAGAGTAATAGACAATAAAAAATTAAAATAAAGTACTTTGTTATCAAAAACCTCCAAGATTCCAAATCACTGTCTTTCTCTTTCATACTTCACTCTTTCAACTTGTTCAATGCTCACTCTGTGATTTTCAAAACAACAAACAAGACAACAATTTTCATGAAAATAAGATATTAAAAGATGGTTCAAGCAACAATAAATTTAAAATAAATACATGAACAATTGAAATAAAAAACAGCATCTTATATCATCAACTTTTAATCAAAATTCGCACCAAAATCATCATCAATATCTGTATTTAGAGAAATATCTAAAATAATTATAATAAAATATTGTTAGTAACTTAAAAATTAGAAAAATAAAAAAGTGATATAAAATTAAAAAATTATACAAGTAGAATAAAGTAAATTACGTATCTCCATCTTTACAAATTCTTCTATAAGCTCTTCTACATCATTGGGTCGATTTGGATTGAATTAGTTTTCACCAACCAAGCCAAAAATTGATCTAATCCAATTAAAATATGCATCAACAAAAATTCGAATTTTAATTTTTCAATTAATTCGGTTATCAATTTTTTGATTCGGTCACCACAATTTGAATTCGATTAGATAGGTTAATGAACATCCCCTAAGCAAATGTCACCTAATCAGTGAACTAAAGTTGTTTCAGCTACTTGTTTCGTCAAAGAATAAGTTCATAGCAAGTATTTTTTTAAGGAAAATAATAACTTTTTTATTTCAAAAGTTCTTTTTGAAAAATATTATCCCAAAATAAATTAATCCAAACATATCAATTTCTTTCTAAGAATATCTTGAAATAAAAGTTGACTAAACTCAAAATGAAAACAAGGTCATTAGTCATGCCATTGATGTAAATGCATTAAAAAACTGAGATGATTAAAAAACGATGATAGCAAAAAATGTTTGGAATTTTAATGCTATTAATGATGGCCTTCTGTATCATTTGTAATTTTATTTTATTTTTAAATAAAAACCTAAACTAACATATTGAAATTTATTTGAAAATCGTTAATGTAGGTCATTACTTCGTGCCATTCCAGTAATTAAATGCATTAAAAATGAGATGATTAAAAAATGAAGATAGCCAACAAAATTTGGAATTTTAATGTCATTAATGATGTCCTTTTAATTTTTGACTTTTTAAACCCTAAAATGTATTTATAGTAAAGTGTGTTTTACAATGACTTAGAGACATACATATTCTTTACAACACATTTACACAACAATAATATTTATTTTACTATAAAGTGGGATTTCTGAAAAGAATTAATTTTGAAAAACACAATAAGGTAAAAAACTATGAGCACCAAATATATAATCGCTTGAAATATGGTGCTATATTTACCTCCATAATCGTACTACTCGAAGAGACAGCTTTAAACTTAGGTAATGTATTACTTTTTAGCTTGATAAGATTGTGAATTGTACTGAAAAAATATATAAGGAATTGAATGTTTCTACAGTGGGAGAGTATTGTGTTTAGCATTTAATGTTTGTGCAGTGGAAAAAAAATATATAGAATAAATTTAAATATAATTAAAAATTATAGATTAAATGAAAAAATATTTAAATTATAGAAAATATGTAAAGTTGATAAAAAAAAATTAAATTTGAAATTTAACTAAAAAAAATATTGACTTAATTATACTTTAAAAGGAAATAAATTAAAAATTTAACTTAAAAAAAAAAAGAAAAAAAAATGTACAAGTATTTTATTTTAACATAACCATTTTAAATATATATGCATAACTGATATTAAAATCATAAATTAAAAAATAAAATTTAATTTTTCAAAATATATGTATAATTAATACAAAATAACTGGATACTAAAAAAATACAAAATAATACAAATTTTTTATTTAAACAAATAAATGACATATATCATTCTGGAAAAAAACTAATTATAAAAATTTAATCATTATAAAAATGAATGATTCAAAAAGAGAATAAAAAAAGTTGCATAAGTATTTTTCTAAAAAAATATTTAACATAAACGTTTTAAATATACGTATATAACCAATAAGCTTGGTAAGTTAATGTAGTTATATTTTATTTTTATTTTTGGTAAAAATATAATCATATTTAATTACCATTGAAATTCGTATAGATATAATAAGAATAAAAAATAAAAAAATTTATTTAAAATTTAATAAAAAAGTTTATCCTGTTGTTATTGATATGCCTCCAGCATATGTATAAATCTAAGCCAAAAATGGAAAGAAATATTGATTAATCTTGAATAAAAAGGTAATATTTACTATTGATCTGTTAAAATCTCAATCAGACAAATTGGAGCTCAATGGGAAAATACCAAAAAGAAGGCCCACGCTGATAGCGTGGGTGTGGCGCTGACAGCGAGGAGGAGTCATTTCATACAGAGACATCCACGCTACTAGCGTGGAACTCACACTAGTAGCGCCAGAGTTCAAAAACAGCCCGAGACATTCACACTACTAGTGTGGAAATCACGCTCACAGCGTGGGAACCGCGCCATAAGTAGCGTCATACCTTCCTGCAAGCCACGCTCACAGCGTGGGAACCGCGCTAGTTGCGTGGAGCTCCAGTATTGTGAACAAAACTCCCACGCTCACAGCGTGGGAACCACACTAGTGGCGTGGGAGGTGCAGAAAATCAATATTAAATCTGTTTCAGTATCAGCGGAAGATTAAACAGAGATTTTAAACGAAGATTCAATCAAGATTTCTACACAAGGTCAAAAACTCTATGAATAGAGACTCAGACCTTAAGAGAAAATAATCTTTGGCTGGAGCAAATTGCGAGGATCAGAGAAGTGGGAGAATTCTTGGAGACTCGCGCTGGAGTTCAGGATTCCACTGAAGTTGAAGGCTGAATACATTGAGTTTTTATTCTTCTTCTTCTTTTCTTCTTTATAGTTTATGAACAATTTTTTGTTTTATTTCTTTAAGTCAGACATGAATATGTCTGGCTAATTTATTTATGTAGTTGGGATCACAGACCCGATGTGAATCCTATTATATTTTCTATATTATTTTTATAAATTGATTAGTTATTTTGTGTTATTCTACCTGTGATAATTTTTCCATATACTGTTTAGAATTGGTCACTCTAAATTATAGGGCTTTGAGTGTTAGAATTCACAATAGACATATTGGGGTTTTAATCCGGACAAGGGTAGAATAACAATTTGTGTATAATCTAGACATAGGCTTAAATAAATTGCAGACTCATAATTCATTTGCTTCATGCTTTATTCAAGAGGGATTACTAAGACATTAGAATTTTGATTGGGTTAAAGGGTTGAAATCACTAAGACATTAGTGTTCAACTATTTTATAGGAAAATAATGAATTGTCTTAACAAACAAATTAATTAATTATAAAATACAATATAGGAATATAAGGGAGGATCAGAGGAGAAGTGTATCCTGGCTAAAATTTTTGTTACGAATTTTTCATCATTCTTTTTTCGTGTTCTTGATCTTTTCTTGCATGCGTTCAAATTCCATTGTTATTTATTTATTTTTAATTTTAATTATTTTAAAATTCTGTTTTGGATTTTCCAAACTATTTCACAACACAATCAACTTTTCTATTCCAAATTAAAGGGAATAGTTAGACTAGTACTTGGTGTCTCAATCCTCGTGGGAACGATACTTTTCTTATCACTTTATTACTTGAAACGATCGGTATACTTTCAGATTTCGCAACAGTTATTATAAAAATTTCATATCTTGATAATTTAGGATATATTTTTTTTAATTAAATACCTTTTAAGAATTTTTTTTCTAAAAAAGGATAATTTCTAAAAGAAAAAATATTTACCATACATGCAAAGTCTAACATTGAAAAAAAATAGGAAAAGAAAAGAGTGCAGTAAATTTTATTGCCTTTCATGGAAAAAAAATGTAAATTGACGGGAACAAAAAACGTAAATAGAAGTTCTGCTTTATTTAACACAGAAAGAGAGAAGCGGTAATGGCACCAACAACTTTTGCTTTTCAAAGTTTTACTTTTTTGAACAATTTTAGGAGAATCACTGGGATTAAGAGAGAATAGATCAAAGCCAAAAAAAAAATAATAGTGATCCCGTCAACTTTTAAGAAGAAACCAATATTTTTGATTGACATGGCATTGGAGTACTGTCAACATATATGACGGGATTAGGTCTCGTCAATTTCTTTTACGGGACTGCCTTTAGAATCTGTCGTGGCCATTGGTCTCGTCACAATACCTTACGTGATTGGTCTCGTCACTCCTTTTGACGTCTTTGACTGCATTAGTCTGGTACTACTTATCAAATGTGCTTTAGTTGGAAAATCTTTCACAAAAAAACATTACTACGACATTTTTGCCTGTATATTGGCAAATATTTGAGTTAGTACGTTTAATATTTCAATAAACACTTCGCAGTTGAAGTTAAATGTGATAATTCAAAAAACTATTCATTATCATAATTGCATAAAATGCAGCAATGTACTTTTACGATTTGCGATAAATTTTACGAGAGAGACAAACCGATTTCTTTTTTCCCCGTGCACCGCACGGGTAATACAATAATATATATATATATATATATATAGGAAAATAGTGACACGTTCTTTCTTTTAGAGATTAATCAACGACGATTGTCAGCAAAATTTTTGTTCTTTTTCACGATTGCATCTCAAAAGATATATGTTCTTACACGTATTTTTAAATATGTATTTCACATATCTCTATTGCCCCTTTGTGTGTCATAAATAAATTGCTAAAAGATCTATTTTTTTTAATACAGACCATCTTCAACAAAGAACATCCACTCTTAATATTGAGCATGGTATGTTTTTCTTACTTTTGTACGTTCTTTATTATGTTATTTTGTAATTCTCGGTTCTCACCTTTTGTGTATCTTTAGATTTTGATGTCGGGGATCCTACTTTTTTGTGTTCATTGTGGAGCACATATGTGGTATGAAGAGCGAATTAAGAAAGATCACAAAGCCAGCAAACCATAATTTAGTATGTGTTGCGTCAATGGAAAAGTTAAACTTCCTTTGTTAAAAGTTGCTCCCGATGCATTGCTTTAACTACACAATAATTCAATAGCGTCAAGCCGTCTTTTTTTAAGCAATATAGGAGTATACAACATGATTTTTTCCTTCTCATCTCTAGGAGGAAAAGTGGATGGGTCAGTAAATTCAGGTTCTGGACCTTACTGTGTTCGGGTTGGAGGCCAGGTTTATCATTTAATAGGCAGCCTTCTTCTTGTTGATCATCAGTTGCTCAACTTTATATATATGATATTGAGCATGAAGTTGACAACATATTGGGCTGCCTAAGGCATTGCAGTTTCTATTATTTTTTAATATTTTCTTCTTTTTATAATACATTCTTTGTCATTATATTAAATAACAATTTTTTTTAATATCTTTGCAGTTCTGAAAACAATGAAGATATGAGGGATCCTGAAATTGTGACGTCATTGAAGGACATGTTAGATAAACATAATAGTATTGCCCAATCTTTCCGATACGCCAAGGACCGTTACCTTGAAGATACCTTGAATGGTGTTAGGTTGAGGCATATTTGAACGCGTGGCAATGATGGAAGGGTTTATAATCTTCCATCATCATCTGAGGTTGCTGCTTTGATAGTTGGAGATATTGATAGCGCAATGGGTGAGAGGGATATCATTGTTGAGACCCAAAATAGAATTTTGCAGCGCATAGATGAGAAACATCCATTATACCTGGGCTTGCAGTATCCTTTGTTATTTTCATATGGTGAAGATGGTTATCGTGATGATGCCCAGCGTTCTACAATTACCTGTAGTAAAACAAGGGCAAGACAAACCACCAGCATGAGGGAATTCTTTTCATTTATACTTCAGATAAGATCAGGGGAGTCCCAGGTTCTCCACAACTCAAGAAAACTGTTCCAGCAATTTATGGTTGATGCTTACACTATGATAGAGTAAATCAGAATTGTAGTAAAGCAGATGCTTGGTATGTGCTTAACTTATATCTCCAATGATTACTACTAATTGACACTCAATTAAGAAAAAATTCATACGATTTTTTTTTTATTATACAAGGGTGTTGATATGTTTTCTGATTTTCTTTTTTATTTAGTCTGATTATTTCCTTCATGTTAAGCGGTAAATTTAATTTTTTTTCTTCATGTGTTTTAATTGATTTTATTTTGTAGTATTGTTGAATCAATGCAAAAGTATTAAAGACTAATATAGAGGAGAAGGTTTATTTTCTACTCTATTCACAGTTTTTTTTTTGGCAGCGTATTTGTTTTTTTTTCATGTTTTTTTTTTCTGTTGTTCAATATGCTGGATAATATTGAGCACAAGAACTTTGGCTCATTTTTTGATCATTTCTATTTGGTAAGACAATATGCATCTCATCACTGTTGTTGTTATATGGATTGTTGTATATGAAGATATCTTATTATTGATTGAGCGCATCCACGACTGGTAATGATTGTTCTAGATAGTATTGAGCGCAAGAACTTTTCCACATTTTCCTTTGGTAGGACAATCTGCATCTCATATTCTCATAACTTTTGATGTTGTATGCTTTGTTATATATGAAATAATCAATTATAGAGTACATAAGTATTTTTTATTTGCATAAAATAATGACACAGTTCTTTCATTTAGCGAATAACCAGCGATAGACGATAACAAATTTTTTGATCTTTTTACTATGTGCATCGCACGGGTACTGCACAAGTATTTTTCAAATTCAACAACATTAAAATGACATATGTCACATTCTCTTAATTTATTATTCCTCAGATTGCTTCAGTATTAGAGACTGAAATTTGAGGTCACTGTAGAAGAGTATACTAGCAAATAAAATTACAAAAAAAAATTAAAATGAGTTCTACATTTTTTTCTGACAAGATGAAATAATTTTGGTTTTATGGTTTTTTTTAAATGCATGACCCGACCGGGTTATCGGGTTTGGTCGGTTTTGTCCGGGTCGATGCATAACTGGTCCAATGCTTAACCCGAACCTGTCCGATGATCGGTTCTCCGGGTCAATCCGGCCGGACCGGACCGGGTTTTACAATAGTGATTTTAAATGTCTGTGAGATAGATAAATGCCCCGATTGTGTCCCAACTCCCAACTTTTCACGACCTATATGTAATTGATACAGGCCCATATAAATGAATTCAAAATCAGTTTGTCCACTTTTATTTGAAGATATTCTTAGAAAGAAATTGATATCTTTGGATTAATTTATCTTGGGATAATATTTTTCAAAATTTTCAAAAAGAATTTTTGAAATAAAAAAGTTATTATTTTCCTTAAAAAAATACTTGCTATGAACTTATTCTTTGACGAAACAAGTAGCTGAAATGACCTTAGTTCACTGATTAGGTGACATTTGCTTAGGGGGTGTTCATTAACCGATCCAAACTAATTCAAATTGTGGTGACCAAATCAAAAAATTGATAACCGAATTAATTTGAAAAATCGAAAGTCGAATTTTTGTTGTTGCATATTTTAATTGAATTAGATCAATTTTTGGCTTGGTTGGTGAAAACTAATGCAATCCAAATCGACCCAATGATGTAGAAGAGCTTATAGAAGAATTTGTAAAGATGGAGATAGTAATTTACTTTATTCTACTTGTGTAATTTTTTAATTTTATATCACTTTTTGTTTTTCTAATTTTTAAGTCACTAACAATATTTTATTATAATTATTTTAGATATTTCTCTAAATACAGATATTGATGATGATTTTGGTGCGAATTCTGATTAAAAGTTGATGATATAAGATGCTATTTTTTAATTTCAATTGTTCATGTATTTATTTTAAATTTATTGTTGCTTGAACAATCTTTTAATATCTTATTTTCATGAAAATTATTGTCTTGTTGGTTGTTTTGAAAATCACAGAGTGAGCATTGAACAAGTTCAAAGAGTGAAGTATGAAAGAGAAAGACAGTGATTTGGAATCTTGGAGGTTTTTGATAACAAAGTACTTTATTTTAATTTTTTATTGTCTATTACTCTATTCATGAGTTTTAAGACTTGTTTTAGTTTGAAGATTTGAATTTTACAGTGGTTTGTAACTTTGTATGACTCTATTTTGATGTAGTTAGTGATTTGTATAACTCAAAATTTAGACTTTTTGAAAAATCAAAAACCGATTTAATCCAAATCGAATAAAATCAAAAATTGATCTAATCCAAACCGAATGGATAATTAAATGATCAAATTGAAGGAATTGGATCAGATGATTTTTGCTTCAACACTGATCCCTTCCAGACAACAAACACGCCTATTTGCTTTGTTTTATTTTTATTTTATTTTGTGAGGTTAAGGGATGAAATCCCCCAACTAAAAGAAAAAAGAAAACAAACAAATCAAGAAACATGGCTTCGTAAGAAGCCCACAACACCCATATCAACTAAAACTAATATGTAAAGATCACAAAGGGGTGAATGGACAATACTGAGGGAATCATTCAGCTGGCAATCCAAAAAGAAATTAGGCAACCAGTCAGTGCATTGGTTTCCTTCTCTATAGACATGATCAAGATGAACTATCCAGTCTCTGTGTAACCTTGCTCGTATCTGAGTCACCAAATGGGACTCATGAGCAACATCACCATCTTTGGTGAGCGTCGCAATAGCATTATTTGAATCACTTTCCACAAACACCCTTTGCCTGAAATAATATGCAACAACAAAAAATTCGACTTTCGATTTTTCAATTAATTCAGTTATCAATTTTTTGATTCGGTCACTGCAATTTGAATTAATTTGGATCGGTTGATGAACACCCCTCTAAGCAAATGTCACCTAATAAGTGAACTATGATCATTTCAGTTACACGTTTCGTCAAAGAATAAGTGCATAGCAAGTATTTTTTTAAGGAAAATAATCACTTTTTTTATTTCACAAGTTCTTTTTGTAAATTTTGAAAAATATTATCCCAAAATAAATTAATCCAAACATATCAATTTCTTTCAAAGAATATCTTGAAATAAAAGTGGACTAAACTCAAAATGAAAACAAAATGATTTTGATTTCATTTATACGGGCTTGTATCAATTACATATAGGTCGTGAAAGGTAGGGGGTTGGGACACAATCGGGGCATTGATCTATCTCACAGACATTTAAAATAATAATAATATTATTAATAATAATAACTTAGAGCTCTTATTAAACTTTAACGGGAATGTCATAGAAAAATATTTATATATTTGTGACTTACACTGATTTTCTTGTTATTAGTACATTCATTTTAATTTGGTTTTAGTTCAGTTTGAGTTGATTTTATTTCGTAAAAGAAAACTGAACTGAAAACAAAATTGGATCCTTTGGTTTTTCATCAAAAATAAGCTTGAGATTCAAGCAAAATCGAACACGTTAGGCTAATAGGCTTTTTTATCTTTCCTTTTTTTTTTTTAAATTCGTTTTTCAGTTTGAATTAATTTAATTCAATTACAAATACCTCAATTAAGGAGACACCAATTGGACAATGTCTCACCGGTTGAATGCCTAGTAGGCTATTACCTGCTAGTGTTCATTGAATTGCGTCAAATTAAGACCTTATTTGATGTACTGTATAAGATGGTACAAAAAAGATAGGATATATAAATACATAAAG